>NC_038042.1:39210780-39315079 GCF_002211085.1 Panicum hallii
CTAAGCTAGCGCCTTTGGGGTACCACAAGCCTATGCTAGGGGTGTGCTTGAGATACCGAAGGATCCTATTCACAGCCGAAAGATGTGATTCCTTAGGGTTAGCTTGAAAACGGGCACACAAGCACACGCTAAACATTATATCGGGCCTAGATGCGGTAAGGTAAAGCAAAGACCCTATCATAGAGCGATAGAGGGATTGGTCAACCGGTTTACCGTCCACATCCAAGTCGAGATGCCCATTGGTTGCCATGGGTGTCTTGATTGGCTTACATTCATCCATCTTGAACTTCTTCAAGATATCTTTAGTATATTTTTCTTGATAAATGAATGTCCCTTCCTTCATTTGTTGACTTGAAAACCAAGGAAGAAGGTCAATTCGCCAATCATGGACATCTCGAATTCCCTAGACATCATGGTAGCAAACTCATGGCTTAGTAAATCATTAGTTGAGCCAAAGATAATATCGTCAACATAAATTTGACAAATGAAAAGATCCCCGTTGACGTCTTTTGTGAACAAGGTGGTGTCCACCCTCCCGATCTTGAAGCCTTGCATGATTAGGAAGTCACGAAGCCTCTCATACCAAGCCCTTGGAGCTTGTTTGAGCCCATAGAGTGCCTTGTGCAACCTATAAACATGATTAGGATTCCTCGGATCTTCAAACCCGGGAGGTTGCTCAACATAAACAAGTTCGTTAATAAAGCCATTTAAGAACGCACTTTTCACATCCATTTGATATAACTTGATATTATGATGTGAAGAGTAAGCAAGAAGGATGCGGATAGCTTCAAGTCTTGCGACCGGAGCAAAAGTTTCACCAAAATCCAAACCTTCGACTTGAGAAAACCCTTTTGCCACAAGTCTTGCTTTGTTGCGTACCACCACCCCATGTTCATCTTGCTTGTTTCGAAAGACCCACTTTGTGCCGATGATGTTCTTGTCTTTCGGAGGAGCTTCGAGGACCCATACTTCATTGCGGGTGAAATTGTTCAACTCTTCTTGCATGGCCATCACCCAATCCGAGTCCTCAAGTGCTTCCTCTATGCTAGTGGGTTCAATACAAGAAACAAACGAGTGATGTTCGCAAAATGAAGCATGCTTAGAACGAGTTCTTACTCCTTTGGAAGGACTACCAATGATTTGACCAATTGGATGATCCTTGGAGATGCGACCATGCTTCACTAGCGGTATTTGCGTGGATGCTTGTTGGGGTGGATCATGAGTGACTTGTGCTTGTGGTGGAACATTTTGGTCTTCTTGTTCTTGGACTTGGGGTGTTGGCGTTGACACATTTTCTTGAGGTAGTGGATCAACTTTATCTTGATCTTCATCCACTAGGGGTGCCGTGGAGGTGCTTGGTGTAGATGAGGAAGGTCCTCCCCCTTGATCATTGCCTTCATGCACCTCTTCCGGCTTGATATCCCCAATGGACATCTTCTTCAAGGCTTCTTCAATCTCTTCATCCCCTACATTCTCATAGCCAACAACCTCCTCTTGGGAGCCATTAGATTCATCAAACTCCACATCACATGTTTCTTCAACTAACCCGGAGGTTTGATTGAATACTCTATATGCTTTGGAGTTTGATGCATAACCAAGAAAGAAACCTTCATCACATCTACTTTCAAACTTACCGAGCCTTTTCTTCTTATAAATGAAGCATTTGCAACCAAAGACCCGAAAGTATGATATATTTTGGTTTCTTCCCGGTGATGAGCTCATATGGAGTTTTCTTGAGGAGTCGGTGAGGATACACTCGGTTGGATGCATGACACGCCGTGTTGATTGCTTCCGCCCAAAACTTCTCGGACGTGCCATAATCATCCAACATTGCTCTTGCTAGGGTGATGAGTGTCTTATTCTTTCTTTCCACCACACCATTTTGTTGGGGCGTGTAGGTGGCGGAAAACTCATGTTTGACTCCTTCTTCATCGCACCATTCTTCAATCTTCATATTTTTGAACTCGGTGCCGTTGTCACTCCGAATCTTCACGATTGGGGAATTATATTCCCTTTGAGCTTTTCTTGCAAATGTCTTGAAGATTTCCGGAGTTTCACCCTTATCGCCTAGAAACATGACCCAAGTGTAACGTGAAAAATCATCAACGATTACTAGGCAATAGAGGTTACCACCAATGCTCTTGTATGAAGTTGGACCAAAGAGATCCATGTGTAGTAGCTCGAGCGGCTTGGAGGTAGACAACATCGTCTTGATAGGATGATGAGTTGCAACTTGCTTCCCGGCTTGACACGCTTTGCATAGCTTGTTCTTGTCAAAAGTGACGTCCTTTATGCCGGTGATCATCCCTCTCTTGTGGGCTTTCTTGAGGTTGCTCATGCCAATATGAGCAATTCTTCTATGCCAAAGCCACCCAAGAGACGACTTGGTGAAGAGGCAAGTCATGGTGCTTGTTTGCTTTGAAGAGAAATCCACCAAATAAATATTGCCATGCCTAAACCCCGTGAATACCAATGACTTGTCTTTTTCATAAGTCACTACAACACCATTCTTGTCAAAGGTACACGTTAGTCCAAGATCACACAATTGTGCAATAGAAATGAGGTTAAAACTAAGTGCTTCTACAAACAAAACATTTGAAATGGATAAATCTTTTGAGATTGCAATTCTACCCAAACCTAAGACTTTCCCCTTTGAGTTATCACCATAGGTGACATGTTCATGATCGCCGGGGTCTTCAAGTGAGGTGAACATGCTATCATTGCCGGTCATATGTTGAGAGCAACCGCTATCAAGTACCCAATGTTTTCCACCGGCTTTGTAGTTCACCTACACACATGAGAATTTATTTTTGAGTTTTCGGAACCCAAACAAGCTTTGGGCCTTGCACATGTGTGACAAGGGCTTTTGGGACCCAAAGTTGCTTGGGGAGCTTCTTCTTCGACTCCTTAGCAATTTTGCCAATGAACTTGGCCTTCACCTTGCCCTTCACTTTACTCAAGAGAAAATGATTATCTTGAAACATTGATGAGTAATTCTTGGGTAATTTAGGAAGAGGACGTGATGGTAAAGTGCACTCCCTAGTGTGGTGCCCGGTGACTTGGCAATGTTGGCAATATGAACCAACTTCCTTGATGAAGCTTGTCTTGATCTCCGGAGAAGGAGTTGTAGCCATGTTTGGCTCCGGAAATGAACCAAGACCTCTCTTACCATAGTCACGGGCATTGTTGAAGAGAATCTCCTTGTGGATATATTCTCCCCTTGAGAGTTTCTCCACACTACTCTTGAGGCTTGCCACTTGATCCATCAATTCCTTTTCCCTAGAAGAGGCAAGCTTGGGCACAACATTAGTGGCATATGCATCAATGAGTAGGTCATCACATGAGGTAGAAGCATTGACCTTTTCAAGAACAACTTTCTCAAGACTTGGGTCAATTACTTCATAAGCAAATTCAAGTTCTTGATACTTGTGAGCCAACTCCCTATGCTCTTATTTGAGCTTTTTGTGGCTCTCTTCAACTTGCTTAGCAAGTACAAGTGACTCATTATGCTTTTTGAGCAAGTCATTGTACTTACTAAGTAAGTCGGAGTGGGCAAGCTCTAACTTAGCATGAGTGCTCTCAAGAACTTTAACTTTGCCCTTTTCCCTCTTGATGACGGATGTATACTCATTGATGAGGTTAGTAAATTCATTAGGATCAAGCTCTTCATCACTGTCATCTTCACTATCTACCTCACATACCTTGGTGTTACCTTTTGCCATGAGGCACATAGGAGGCGGAGGTAGAGAAGGTTCTTCATTGGTGAGGGCGATGGTGACAATGTCTTCTTCATCACTTGAGTCTTCGCTTGATGAGACATCGGTCACCCACTCTTGTTTCTCCACCAAGAAACTTTTCTTGGTGTGCCCTTTCTTCTTTGGGAAGAGCTTGGTCTTCTTGTCATGGGTCTTCTTCTTCCCAAATCTCTTGTTTTTGTTCTTCCTCTCCTCTTCTTCATCATCGCTTGAATCATGGCGATGCTTACCCTTGTTATCCTTGCTTCTTTTGTCCGGCTTGGGGCAATTTGGACGGATGTGTCCTTTTTCGCCACAATTGTAGCAAATCTTGTTCTTGACATCCATTGGCCGGAACATTCCCTTCTTGGAGTCAAAGTTGAAGCCCTTCTTATTGATCTTCTCATTCAAGCGTGTGAACTTTCTCATCATGAGAGCAAGTTCTCCATCATCTTCAACATCGGATGAGCTCTCATGGTGATCATCTTCTTCATTGCTTGAGCTTGAGTCTTGTTTGACCATCTTGAGCTTGCGGGATTTGTTTGTCTTGATCTTTAGAGCAATTGACTTGCTTGATGTTGGCTCTTCGGTCATACCAAGAATGCTCATTTCATGAGCGCGAATTTCGCCCACAAGTTCTCCAACTTCCATTGCGGCGAGATCCTCCTTTTGAAGCATAGCATTGATGATGTTATACTTGGGCTTCGGGAGTAGCATGAGGATCTTGCGGTTGATGGATGCACTGTCAATTTTGGATATTTCAAGTGCATTAATGTCCTTTACAATGACATTCAAGCGAGAATACATATCATTGCAATTTTCATGAGCTAGCATTTTGAAGGAATCATACTTAGCTCTAAACAAGTGATATTTTTGTTCACGAACTTTGGTGGAACCTTCATGTATTTCAATGAGCTCCTTCCAAATATCACTTGCTAGGTCCATGCCATTAACTCTAGCAAAGACCTCCTCACTAATAGCTTCGAAAATTGCATTTCTAGCTCTAGCATTCCATTTTAATTGGTCGGGGGTGGGCTCTCCGGTGAATCCGACTTTAGTTGCCAACCACACTTCGGGGGCAATCGCATCAAGGTATGCGGCCATGCGAACTTTCCAATAGGCAAAGTTCTTGCCCTCGAAGTGAGGCGGCGAACCACCCATCTTGGCCATAGCTCTAGGCGGTGAAGCCTAATGATCCAAATGAGCAACGAGGCTCTGATACCAATTGAAAGGATCGATGGACCAAGAGGGGGGGTGAATTGGGCCTTTTTCAATTTCTAAAACAAGATAAAACAACCTTATCCTATGCAAAACTAGAAAGGCACCAATTCACCAACCGGATAGCTAAACAACCTACACAAGCTAGTTAAGATGAAAAAAGATAAAGCCTAGCAAGGTAGAGCTAACTAGTGATCCCTAAATCAAGCACATGAACAAATTGCATGAAAGATAATGCTTGAAATAAGTAAAGTGGACAAGAGACAACCGGATTTTTTCCCGTGGTATCGATGTGTTGGCACACACCCCTAATCCACGTTGTGACACTCACAAAGAGTATTGTCACCTCCCAAGTCACCAAGACGAGGGCGCTCACTAAGAGTCTCCGTTCACCATCCCGGTGTGGTGGAGATCAAGCCACGTACAAATCTCTTCTCCGGGCTTCCACAATCCTTGGCAAGCTCCGCGAGAATCACCTCGATCACCAAGATCGCCTAGGTGATGCCAATCACCAAGAGTAACAAGCTAAGGCCTTCACTTGAGCAAGAACCAATCACAAAGAATGGATGCACACAAGCTTCTCTCTACTCAAGTCCTTAATCTTGCTTCTTAAATGATTGAATGAACAAGTGTTTGAAATGTTGAAGCTCAAGGTGGCTCTTGACTATAGTATGAGTGTTTGGATGTTGCCTGGTGTCAAGAGTACTAGAATGACCCATTGGAGGGGTATATATGGGCAGCTCACACGAATAGAGCCGTTGGAGAAAAAGCTGCCAGAAAACTGCGTAGCGCCGGTTAATCCGACGTCCCTCCAATAGTCATCGTCGGTTTAACCGGTGAATGTAAACTGCCACATCTGAAAACTAGCCGTTACAGCTTGGGCAGATTAACCGTCGTTGCATCGGTTTAACCGGTGAGTGTAATCATCCATTGATCAACAGAAATACCAAGTCACTGGACAACTGCACCGCCGTCCAATTTCAAATAGCGTCGGTTTAACCGGTGAGTGTAGCTGTCCACTGATCAACTGAAAACCGAGTCTCTGGACAACTGCACCGACGTCCCTTTTTAAATATCATCGGTTGAACCGGTGAATTGACTTGTCAAACTCTGCTGACCTTGTTTAACCGACGTATATAAAACTTGAAGCGTCGGTTAAACCGGTGAATAGGATTTTTCTGATTTTGCCTGTTCTGACTTGAGTCTTGAATGAAATCCAAATATTCTTGAGATATAAGTTGAGAACCACTTATTTGAGCTTCTAGAAACCTGAGTGACCATTGTGTGCATCCATTTTCAAATGACCATGTCCATGCTCAAGTTACTAAGCCTAAACCCCTCTTAATAGTGCGATCACTACAAAACTATAAAACCTATACTAACCTAAGTGTCCTTCTCAACCTTATGACACTTAGGACTAGAAAGATCCTTAGTCTTGACATATTATAGAGTTGAATGCCGAGATCGCCTTTTTGAATAAAGAAAATTGGGGGCCTCTTTTGACATATAACCAAATGAGCAATAATGATCTATAAGGCTGCACAAACTCATTAGTCACAATAATGGTTGTCATTAATCACCGAAACATACCTTAAGGGCCTAGATGCTTACAGTAGTTAATATACACGACGTCATTACAGATATTATGCTAGCCCTGGCATAATATCACTCGGCGGAGTCTGTGTTGGCCGGGGACGGATCTCATTCCACGGACCAACCATCAGGCAAAGGGTAAGGCCATGGTGTAATGAATGCGGGCTCCTCAGAAGGGTTACCTGAATTAAATCAACAAAGCAAGGCTGAGTATACTAATACTCAGCAAGACTTACCCGGAATTGGGTATATCTTAGCCCATAACTAGACTCATGATGGCTTTTAGCTTTGGGTAGGGTTTTCAGCTGAAAAGCAACAAAGAGTAGATCCTTATTTTCAATTTTTAGCTTTCAGGTTCTAGTTGTTTAACCATTCTAGGTAAGCACCTATAGCTATCCAAACATGGTAGAATCTTTACTCAAACATCATCTTTAATAATCACATAATTGCTCTTGTTACTCTATGTGATAAAGGGGATAAGCAGTCTCATACATCGTGAGAGGCGGACGATTCTGAATCGAGATTCAACCCTTGCAAGGTAAACCTAACACACACGCTTGGAACACCACAGGGTTGTTCCGAAGCAACCGTTTGCCTTTCATTCCGACTCGTGGATCAGTGCCACCACAAGCGACTGCAGGTCATATGCACTACAAAAGTGCAGGACGTACGTCTGTAGCGCGACTACAAAACCCGTACTCCTGGTTGCCCAGCAACACATATGCCTACACGTCGAACTAAGTAACCAAAAGAAGCAAATACATGTGGTGGGTGGTATGTCCACTCCTCGGGCCGATCGGTTACTAGGCTTACCGCTTACCATATTTCACGGCATGTGGCTAGTACTTTCAAACGCTTAGCCACCACTACCACACACTGCGACCTTATCAAATTTCACAACACAGACGGGGTATCATCTTGACCATGATACCTCATAAAACTCCCGTCCGGCATCCTTATAGTGATAGCAGGAATATAAACATTACAATTCCTATATCGCGCGAGTGACAGGAAATCACTCGACTTCTACCGGTCCTATAAGCAGAGCAGCTAGTCGGACTCCAGTTCTAGTGTTCAATACATTGGTTTCTGGAATAATGCAACTAAGTTTTCAAACAACTCTTAAGAACGTAATGCATAAAGAGATATATATAAATAATATAGGTTGCAGTGTAGTAAAGTAGGGGTTATGTCCGGGGCTTGCCTTCGCTGGTGGGGTTGGGGTTAGTCAAAATATTTTCTTCCGAACCTTGGTTCGGGGCTTCAGAGAAATCCGTAACAAGAGTCCCGGGGTCTTCCGAATAAACTTCTTCTTGTTCCGGGATCAGTTGATAATCCCCGTCAGCGAGCGTGGTCGAATCTATATGAGATGCAAAATTACAAGTTATGGGATGCCCTTACTTTTATTTTACTTCCCGAAAAAGTTGCAATCCAATATAAATAACATTTTATTTGGATGCATTTCCTAATTACCCTGTACTGGGCAGTCATTTATTGAGCATTAATAAGTTTACTTAGATTCATTAAACAACAAATTTAGCTAGGTTAAGTATTCAATTAGTATCATGGGGCAACAGGTGGTGTGGTTCCTATTAACATTTATACTAAAGAGCTTTATATATTGATTTCACAATTTATTTGAATTTTAAGCTACCATTACCTTATAAACCAAACATATTATCTTTATGAGTTAACATCTAATTCTTAGTTGAAAATTTAATAATATGTTGTACTAATACAAAACAGAACATTAATATATTTTTCATGATTTTTTTGAATATATGAAAGTGTGTTTATCAATTATATTATGTAAACTACACATTATTTCTAACCAAAATCTATACAATAAGAAAATGTTACTAGAGTACAAGATTAATTATTTTTCTTCAATTCTACATGTTAAAAGAAAATTATTGGCACTGGTTTTACTAATTTATCATTTTTCTATGAATTACTATGTAATTCTTAAGTCTACAAGCAATTAACTTTGATATTTAAATTAGGTCATCAAATATTCAAAAACTAAAGTTGACTCTTAAAGCAAAGTTACAGATTCTTGTCTAAAGTTTCTAACAAAATTTAGTTTACTATTTTATGAATTTTCTTTGAAGAGATATGGTATTTCTAAGTTGACAGCCAAAATTACTTAAGTAAGTCCCTGGGCACTATTCCTCTGAGTCTATGGCTTTACACTTAACCCCCTGGATTTCTTTTCCTTCTAACCCGAGGTCCCTGGCCGTGAACCCGAACAGAGTGAGATCGAGATGGCCGTGTTCCGGCGACGGTGGTCGCCGGCGGTGAGGTCCAAGTGCCGGAATCGGGTCAGGAGCTTACTGTGGTCTTGTTGTGCTACGTGTCGTGGACGGGGATGGCCGGAACAGTAAGATTCAACTTGAACCCGAGGTGACGGCGGAGAGGTCGACAGCGACGAGGGTGCTCCGGCGATGAACGGGGGCCAAGATCCTGCGCACGAGAACCAGTGAGTCATGAGGAACGTGCACGTGTCAACAATTGGATGAAAACACGCTGGATCGAGAGAACTCGACGGAGACCGATGCGGCGGCGGTGAGGAAGATCGCCGGCGAGCGTCGAGAAGGCGCTGTGGTGCACCAGAGGGTCAATGGATGGGTCGGACAGCTTCAGGGGGATGATGTGGTTCTGTTAAGGGTGATGTGGTGGCTCGGGAGTACCTGCAACGAGCTGCCCACGGTGGAGGCCGAAGGCGACGGCGGCGGCGCTCGTCGAGGACCGGGCTCCAGTGGAAATTGGGGAGGATCAGGGGGTCGGCGAGCACGAGCAAGTCACGGGGAAGCTGGTGCGAGCGTTGGCTGAGGTGGAGGAGGTCCGGTGGGAGCTGCCCACGGGCGGATGGTGCACGGCCGGAGAAGAAAGGGGCGGCGGCGGCGGAATGTGGCTTGGTTACGGGAAATTGGACGCGGGAAGTAACAGAACAGCAGGTGGGAGTGGATGTAGTGCTACTGCGCACGAGAGAGAGAGGGTTAATGCACCGGGGTGGCCTGTCCACGGCGACCAGGAGGTGGCGGCCGGCGACGGCTCGGGAACGTCGTGGCGCGCGTGGGAGAAGCCACCAGGGGAGAGGAAAGGGGTCGGGATCAAAAGGAAATGACGCGTGGATGAGTTCTGCAGCTGGAGGTGGCGCTCGGGGCGCGGCATCGGCGGCGAACGGCGGTGGCAGGAGCGGCGCAGAAGGGGGAAGCGGCGCGGCCAGAGGAGGAAGAAGCAGAGAGCTGTCAGGAGGACCTGTTCGCCATTTCTAAAGAATTCAGGGACCCCTCTGTAAACTAAAGTTTTCCCACTGCTACAAAGGTCAAATGAAAAAGTGCTCAACATGAAAGTTGTAGAGTTTTTCAAACTCTACATCTTTGCTTTAAGGCTTGGGTTTGAAATCTTAAAGGGTACAGTTTTATTTTGAGAATTTGAACACAATTCAAATTTTAACCTTTATGTGTTAATTAAAACAAAATGCCCTAATGTTTGGGGTCCTTTATGTAATTCTTTCTGCAGTAATCATGACTAGCTCTTTTTACACTTTAGTCCTTAGGTAAAACTAAGTTTTACTTTTATCTTTTTACCATTTCACATGTAAGTCCTTATATGTTTGTATTAATTACATAAAGGTCCTTAATTTCATATAGAGTCCATTCCCCTTAGTGTTTATTTAACTTTTGATCTTTTATTAGTTATAGCCATCTGAAATTTGACATTAAGAACATTGTCACACATTTGCTCATGAGAATTTATAAAACTTATAATTTACAAATATACCCTTATGCTTTGTACAACTTGTATACATTATCCTATTTACATATAATATACCCAAACTTAGTATCTAGTTGTCTAACTACCTGGATATCACAGGCCCGAGCGGGGCGCGAGCTGCGGCGGCCCCAAGCGGGCACAGGCGCGGGCAGCGGCTAGGCGGCCGCAGGAGCGCGCGCGCGGTAGGCGGGCCCGGGGCGGCGGCCGTAGGCGGTGCGGGGCGCAGGCGCGCGCGGTGCGAGGCGCGCGGGGCCGGGCGCGTGGGCGCGGAGGCGCAGGAGAGCGGCAGCGTGCGCCAGCGGGGGCCCGAGCGGCGGCCGCAGGAGCTGAGCGTGCGGCTGGGCATGGGCGGCAGCAGTGCGTGGGGCTGGGCGGCGGCTCGGCCCGAGCGCAAGAGAGAGGAGGCGCGTGAGGCGGGGCTAGATCAGGCGCATGGCAACGGGCGGCTGGCGGTGCCCAGCAGCTCAGGCGCGCGAACGCACAGGGGCGCAAGCCGGGCGGAAGCAAGAGCAAACGCGGGCAGCGCTGGCGCGGGTGAAGTAGCAGAGTACTGACGTAAGCGCAGGAGCTGAGGGTGCAGGTACAGAGCCGGCGGCACAGGGGTGGAACAGCAGTGCAGGTGGAGCCGAGGAACGGCTGCGGTTTGGGCGGCGAGCGACGGCACCACGGTGGCCGGCTGCGGCTCGCGAACGAAGGCGCGCTGGTGACGTATAGCGCGGAGCGCAGAGGTGGAGCAGTAGCACTGGGCCAGTGTAAGCGTGCGATTGCGGCTCGGAGTGAGCGCGCGCGACGCGGGAACAGGCATGTGCGAGCACTGGCGTCAAGCGAGCACGAGAGCGAGAGCGACATGGTTTAGGCGATGCAGGAGCTCGTGTGCTGGAGAGCCGGTGCAGGTGCTGGGGCGGCAGGAATGTGAGCGGCACCGAGCGAGTGGCGCGAGCGTGCGCGCGGTGGCGTGCGGGCGTTGGCGGTGTGGGTAGCTGTTGAGCGGCCGGAGCAGAGCAGGCCTATGGGCCTGAGCAGGTGATGTTGGAGTACGACGTGCCGAGCAACGGCACGCGCAGGAGGAGTTACGGTGGAGGGTTTCCTCGTGAGATGCACGAGGGGCAGCAAGCTGGAAGGAGAGGAGGCAAAATCGAAGGTGACAATTACGGCGAGGCGAGTCGGAAGGAGGAGTTGTGGAGCGAAGGCGGCAGTTAGGCGTGACGAGCTCGGAGGAGTCTCGATGCAACCAAGCATGGTAGTCCTGCAGGAAGTTACGCGAGTGTGCCGGCCGAGTCTCAGCGGCACACACGTGTGAGAAGTGGAGGCTTAGCCGTGAGCAAGGAAACCTTAAGGTTCGCGGAGGATTTGGCATAGCGAACCAATCCGGCTCTATCGTCTCATCCCAGGAGTCTATGACATCCAGCAGCTCCTATTCCTCGTCGATCGCCGAGTAAGACCACAAATCACCGCGGGGATTACCTCTTCGGCCATCTTCCACCCACGGCAACCATCCCCGACAAACTTTTTCGTCACCCATGGAATCTCGTCATCGTCGAGCTCATCTCATCGCCGATCCTGTTCATCGCGGGAATTCACTTTCCGCCCATTCTTCCTCCACATCCGAAACTACCCCAAGGTCTGCCCTGATTCTTTGAATCTTTCTAATGCCGGCGATTCCTTTGCCGGAATATCGTCGTTAACTTCCTGTTATCTGTTTTCCCGAACCAGGGACTTGATTGCTATGTTTTAGAAAGTTCTAGGGTGTTCTTCGTAAATTTTCCAAAGCTTTCTGTATTTCAAATCGATGAACTTCTACATTTCATAGATTTTCGTAAAAAGTTCATAAAAGTACAAAATCAGTTTTGTTTGAAACCCCAGATCAAAATCTACAAGTTTTATGTTGTGATCTTGAGTGAAAGTCTATGACGTGTGATCTAGGTTAAATGTTAGGGAATGAATGCCTTGTTTGTACCTTATATTGTATGCAGGTGTTACAGTTAGAAGATAAATCATAGGGTGTATGTTTTAAGTGGAGAAATATGACAGTTAGTTAATCCTATCACCCTAGAGCTCATATCCCTACCATCAAGACATTGTCCTCGTCTTGATTGCTGTTTCTTTAAGTTCCTTATTGTAACACCCTAAGGTAAATTTTCCCAATTTTTAATAAATTTATTTGGGCTTAAATAAATTTTCCAGGCTTTTCTTTAATTTTTGTGGCATTTAAAGCAATTTATAACGCAAGAAAATAAAAATTTATCATAGGATTAAAGTGTTTGTGCATTCATGCCGCAGCATTGTTTTATTTGTGTTGAGTGTATAGATTTGAATTCAAATTGTATTTGAATTCAAGTAGAATTGTTTGAATTAGTGGGGTATAGCAAAAGAAAAGGAAAAGAGAAAGAATAGAAGAAAGGCAGCCCAACTCCCTCAGCCCGGCCCACTCCTCCTTTCCCCCTCCTTCTTCCGCATGGGCCACGGCGGCCCAGCTCCCTTTCCCTCTCGGGCCCCTCTCTCTCTCCCGCTGCCGCGCCCCGGCCCACTCCCTCTCTCAGCCCGAGCCGCGCGCCTGCTCAATCCTCTCTTCCCCTTCTCTCGCTATCACCCGGGCCCGCGCGTCAGCTTCCCTTCCCCCTCCCCGTTTCTCTCCGGCGCGCAACCTCCTCCCCGTAACCGCCGGCGAGCTGTGCTCCTCGGGTCCGCGCGTCAATGGGACCGCCGCTACCCTACAAAGAGCCGCCCCAACCCCTCCTGAACCCTAACCCTAAACCCGTAGCCGCCACCGACGCTCAAGCCCCACGGCCGCCTTGCTCCGCCGCCCGGCGCCCCTGTTCGCCCGCGGGCACGCCGCTCCGCTGCAATCCAGCCCCGACCGGACCCCGCGGGAGCTCCGCCCCAGTGCAAGGTCGGTCCCCGAGCCCTTACTCGCGTCGCCACGCCCTTGCGCTCGCCGGAATTGGGCCCCGAGCAGCCGCAGCCGGTGAGCCGCCCCCGCGCAATTGCCGGCCACCGTGGCATCTCAGGCCGCACTGACCCCTTCGCTGCCTTCGCAGGACCTCCCCGAGCCGACCGAGGGATCCAGGCGCTCGGAGCATCGCCACGTCGACCTGTCCGCGAGCACCCCGTGCGCGCCGCCGCCAACCCACCTTGCGCCGCCACGACTTGACGCCGGCGTCCTCGATCCCCGGCCTCCAACTGCCGCTACAGCACCCCTGAGCGGTAAGGTACACGCCGCGCTCGTTCTTGTCCCCTCTTCCCCCCTCTGCGTGCGCGTCCCCCTGGCCACCGTAACCCGAGCCGCCTCCGCCGCGGGGAGCACCGCCCCGAGCTCCAATCCGCCGTGCTGATCGTCTAGATGGATTACGCGTGCCGCCAGCGTTCTCCAGGACTTGATCTCGTCCTGGATGGAGGCCGGACGGCCGAGATCGGCCTAAGCCGGCGAGGCGCCGCCGCGGAGACGAGCTCCGGCGAGCAATCGCCGCCGGCCGAGCCCCCAATTCCCACGGGCCGCCGGATCGAAAACCAGCGCTCCTGATTAGATCTTAGCCCCATCTCATCCTGGCCCTTGAATCCCGATCCGGTGGATCAGATCCTCCAATACCGGTTCGCTCTTCTCTTGAAATCCAAGCCGCCAGATCCAGATCCAACGGCTCCAAACAGAAGATACCGGTTCGGTCTGTTCTTTTTGCTAAAGAGCCCTCGGGTTTTTCTGAAATCAACCCGCGCTCCCGTGTAGTTCAAAAGTATTCGCAGTTAAGTCCAGTTTTATTCATTTAGACCCCCGCGCTTTCAAGAATTAGAACCCGCAGTCCAGGTCTAGTGTTTTCGCGAGCTAGCCCTGGGTCTAACCTTTAATTAGGTTTTAGTCCTCGGTTTTTGCCCAGAAGCCCCTGGAAGCTCCAGTTTTCTTACAAATAGGTCCCTAGATCCTGTTTTAAGCGTAGTTTTCGCGTTTTAGCTCCGTTTTAAGCGTTCTTTATATCCACGCGATCGTTGTAACGCGTAGATTAGTTCTAGGCTAGTTTCATGTGCTGTTCTATTGTATTGGTGTACTGTTTTCTTATAGTTTGCTATTGTGTGTGCATGTGTGTATGTGTGGACTATGCTTGATGATCGTGAGTAGACGCGGAGCCTTTGGACCAGTACCAGGAGCAGCCGTCTTCCGAGCAGTTCGAGCAGCAGCCGGGAGAGTACGAGGAAGGCAAGTATAGCATGAACCTCCTATCACTTTTAAATACAATTTCATACTGCATTTAAATTCTGTATGCCTATAAGGATTTCCTAGCCACTTTATATCCTATATATATATCCTTTGGGTTGCATTGTGGTTAGTTGTGCTAGGTTGCTGCGCTATAACACACTTGGTCCTTTTTAATTAATTTGATTAATGGTCTTATGCAACTTAATTCTGGAGCCGACCCTCTGTGCTGTGTGCTTGAGTGGTTTGTGCGTCCTTAAAAGATGTTTTTGTTAGAAACATGGTTTAGGGGGCCAGCACGGTGCTTAGTGCTTGGTTGGCCACTCTCCATAAGGACCGGTTCATAGAGCGACAACCTGGGACAACCGCGCTACCACAAGACTGGAATGGGACGGTCTTGACTTATTAATTAGGTCATTTTGGTTCGGGAGTAACTTACCTGCGTGGGCAAGAGGGGTGGTAAGCTTCAATGGTCCCTGCTCCTCCGGCTTGGTCTGTGCTGTGTGTCTTGTACCCCCGGAGGTGGGCCCCATCGTTGCTGATCCAGAATCCTTAGCGGTTACACCTTACCAACGTGTCCTTTGTAACGGTCTCGTAGTGTGCTTGCTAGCCATCTCACCTAAGGAAGTGTGATGAACAACTAGCGTAGCTCACGACTTGTGGGTAAAGTTGTGCAACCTCTCGAGAGTGTAAAACTGATATATCAGCTGTGCTCACAGTCATGAGCGGCCCAGATCCTCCGTCTGATTAGTGGGGTTATCAACCTTTGATTAGGGAGATTTCCCGGGTGGTTTTGGTTTGGAGGGTTCTCAGTAGTTCTTAATTAATATTGATTAATTCTTATGAAATTTGGGTTACGGTAACTCATCCACTTGTAGTAATTAGCTTTAATAAAATTTGCCAAGATTAAAAGCTAATGCAGTTGAGTCAGCTAACCTTAGAGCCTCATTCTCGTGTTATACTTGTTGAGTACTAGTTTTGTACTCACACTTGCCTCTCTACTCTTCTGTTCTATTTCGGCTATCTTCGACTGCTGCTCAGTGCCCGGCAACGTGGAGGATTACGTCAGCGGCTTCGACGACTTCTAGGCGTTTGTCTCCCAGTCGACGTCCCTGTGGCGCCCAGCTCTTCCTGTATCTCTTTTATACGCTTCCGCAACTCTTGAACCGATTCTTGATTCGGTTGTAATAAAATAATTCATTATGATTTATTTACGATTTATATTAATGTTATTCCTGACATGTGTTGTGATATCTTGATAATCTGTTGTATATATGCGTGACTTGATCCTGGCGCATATATGATTGCTCGATTTATGTTCTTATAAATTGGGTGTGACACTTATCGTATAAGGATCCTCGTTAGTTCTTGTATGTCTGCTGTTTAGCCAAAACATCTCTGCGACTCTGCTTCAGTGTTGGCTATCAGTTCAGCCGCTAAGCATCCATTTCCTTAAGTCTATGATGTTCCTGTGTGACAGCTGTCAGTCGATACTTCTACCATCGGCTGATTAGCTGATACGATTATTACCTTTCTAGTGTCGGCTACTGCCGATACAGTTCTTTTGTTCTGTCTTACATCAACTGCATATAGTCGATGTATCAAAGGTATACACACAATCTTAGGGTTCTTGCCATCGGCCGACCCAAGCCGATTTTGGTTGCTTTTCCATATCGGTCAAACACAGCCGATCAATCCTTAGTTTCCGCTTCCATATCCACATACTCCTATCAGTCGATTTATCGACTGAAAGATCGGCTATCTATATCTATTGCTCATGTATCCTCAACCACACTCCAATCGGCTGTACGTCACTCAACTATTGCACTGACGTAATCGAGTCGATATAACCACACTTAGATACCTAGGATAACACTTAAACACATCTCGATTAAGATATAGCTGCTTTAGGAATCACCCCTCTGCTGAGGTAATCAATGCTTTCATCCATCGTCTAGAAACCCGATGCATTCCTCAATCGGCTAAATCCTCGTTATTTCCAATCGACTCTGTTGTAACCCTCAACAAGTAGCCGATTCTAATTAGTTATCCCTCTAAAGCTCTATCTAAGTTTAGTTTTAGATCTTTTTGGGGGTAATGTGAATTGTGTGTTATATGAGTGCTGGATTGCAACCGTATTGTGAAGTAAGATAGTTTCATATGCACGCTTTGAATGTAATGTCGCATTACATGTAGATACGACTACTTCCGCAAGCAGTACCTACAAGATCTCTCAGGAGTCTGCAGAGGATATTCCTGAAGACCAAGTGAATGTCACCAAGGGATTAACTGAAGCCCCGAACCAAAGTTCGGAAGATATTGACATTTCTGACTTCAGACCCACCAGTAAAGGCAAGCCCCGGATATAACCTACTATTTTATTACACTGCAATCTATATCTATTTATGTATTCTATGCATTAAGTTCTTAGGAATTGCTTGAAACCCTAGATGCATGAATCCTAGGAACCAATGTATTGCACCTGAGGTCATATCGACTAGATGCTAAGATAATAGGACCGGTAGAAGTCGGGTGATTTCCTGTCACTCGCGCGATATAGGAGTTGTAATGTTTACATTCTTGTTATCACTATAAGGATGCCGGACGGGAGTTTTGTGCGGTATCATGGTTGAGGTGATACCCCGTCTATGTTGTTGAATATTGATAAGGTCGCGGTGTGTGCCGATCGGGGTTAAGCATTTGAAAGTACTAACCACATACCGCGAAATATGGTAAGCGGTAAGCCTAGTAGCCAATCGGCCCGAGGAGTGGACATACCTCCCACCACATGTATTTGCTTCTTCTGGTTACTATGTTCGACTGAGGAAATACGTGTTGCAAGGGCAACCAGGAATACGGGTTTTGTAGTCGCGCTACAGACGTATGTCCTGCACTTTGGGAGTGCGTATGTTCCTGCAGTCGCTTGTGGTGGACCTGTCCACGAGTCGGAATGAAAGGCAAACGGTTGCTTTGGAACTATCGTTGGATGTTCCAAGCGTGTGAGTTAGGTTTACCTTGCAAGGTTGAAAATTCGATTCTGAATCGTCCGCCTCTCACGAAGATTGAGACTACTTAATCCCTTTATCACACAGAGTAAGAAGAGCAACTATATGATAAGCAATACTGATGGATGAGATAAAGAGCTCTACCTTGCTTGCTTAGTTATAAGTGCTTATCTAGAATGGATAATCACATAGAACTTGAAAGCTAAAAGTTGAAAATAAGGATCTACTCTTAGTTGCTTTTCAGCTGAAACTAAACCCAGAACTTTTACAAGCCTTCATAAGTCTAGTTATGGGCTAAAGTATACCCAATTCCGGGTAAGCCTTGCTGAGTATTAGTATACTCAGCCTTGCTAGCTTTATGTTTTTCAGGTAAAGCCTTTGAAGACCCTACTCTTTCCTTGTCATGGCCCTGTGCTCTTTCAGAAGATTGGTCCGTGGAATGGGATCCGTTCCCGGCCAGCACTGGTGATATCGAGCGATGTCATGCTCGGGCTTAGCATGACATCCGTCTTAACGACGTGTTGTAATCATCGCGTATGTTTTCCGCTGCTAAAAACCATAGTTTTAACAATTTGTAATGTTTTCTCTGAGTTTGAAACTTCGTACCTCTTTTGGAAACCCTTGTAATGTAATTCTCTGTGATGTAACATGTGTTGGTAATTGTATCTCTGGACTCACCTTCGTGTGAGGTAACCTTATTTGATCCTGTGTATCGGTGGTTTATCGGGACGTTACCCGACAGGCCAAGGGATTATACCGTTTGAAGCACGTTGGAGCCCTCGGGAGTGGACTCACGTACTTGAGCCGGTATAATTCAGGTTGGTTCTGCCACACCTCCGACCAATGGAGTGGTCGTGGTACCACCGGCTCGACGGACATGATCTCCTGGAGAAGCAGTTTCTGGTCCCACCTGGAGCCGAAGTCTCCATCTCCCCCGAAGATGACGTTGACGGTCTTTGAGGCATCCTGGAACTTCGCATTGTGCGATTTGTCCCCTTGGTCGTCATCTTCGGGTTCTTTGTCCACTGGCTTGTTCTTCTTGCTGCCACCAGGATTGCTAAATGTCCTCCGGAGGTGGTAGCAGTCAATTGCCGCATGATTGGCACCTGGATGCCATGGGCATTTCTTCTGCAGAAGCTTTTCGAACTCCTCTTGCGTCGTTGTCTTCTTGCCTCATGAGGGACGATCCACAACCGTGATGAGATTGTCTGGCTTGCGCTTTCAGGATGGACCCGAGTAGTCCCGCTGGCTCTTGTCATTGCGGTTGTCATTTGGACGCCTCAGGTTGCTATCATTGCACCTCGGGAACTGCTCCCGTATCTTTTCTTCTTGCTCGGACCAGTCGTGCATCATGTCACGAAGCCCCGCAACAGTTTTCGGTATGTTCCGCCCAAAGTCTCTGTTGATGCCTTGGTCGGTGATGCCGTTATAGAAGAAGTCGATGATGTCTTCCTCCGAGATATTCGCAATGGTAGAACGGACATCGAAGAAACAGCGTGTATAGGACCGTAGGAGCTTGTTACATTCCTGTTTACATTGATCAAGATCGTGACGAGTACCTGTGCGAGTGATCGCCCCCTGGAAGTTGTCGATGAAGACCTACTTGAGCCGCTCCCAGGAGTTGATTGAGTTGTTGCTAAGGCTCTCCAACCACATGAGCGGCGCAGGATCCAAAGCCATCAGGAAGTAGACGACCTTGGTGATGTTGGAGCCCCCTGCGACTTCAATGGCGGTGGAGTAGCAACGTAGCCATTGCTGAGGAGCTTGCTTGCCATCATACTTGGTGATGCCGATCGGCTTGAAGCCCTCAGGGTTCTTGTAACTGCTAAACCGTGTGGAGAAAGCTGGAAAACGGTCGCTGCAGTCAGTACCCTCTGTCTCGGCTACTTCATGCTCTCTGCGCCTGGAATCAATTATGGACCGCTCGCATCCTTCATTGATTCACTGGCGTAGGTCTTCTGGAGGAGGCCGATGATTGGCCTGTCGCGGGTTACCACCTGGAGGTGGCTGCTGCCTCCCGCCAGGGGCTTGACTCTCGCGGGCGTTTTCGTTGTTGTTGTTGCGCTGAGGTCGAGGATGGCCGCCTGCCGTTCGACTATGAGCCTGGCTTCGGCTTTCGCCCACACGCTCCTCCCTGACGGTAGACGCCAGGTTTTGTTGATCAAGCTGAATCCAAGCCCTCTACGTGTAACGAAGTGCTTGACACATGTTTGGGTCGTTACTGCGCTCGAGTATAGCAGTTACCCTAGTGATGTTGGCCACCGGAGTTCTGAAGCCCCGCTCGCTTACGGCAGCAAATTCAGCATCTAGCTCGCGATGCGTAGATCGCATGCGCTCATTGACCCTCCTTCGGTGGGCTGCGCGAGCTCTGTTCCTGGTCCTCCGTGCCTCATGATCGGCGTCGTTTTTGTTGCCGGCATTGGCTGTGGCCTCATCTTCAGATACCGCATCAAATTCGATGATGGGCAAGTCGCCATCATCCTCGCCTTCTTCCGCCATCAGCAGCTGGCGAGAGATGAGCTCATCAGAGCTCGCGTCGACTAGCTCAGTCGACTCCCCTACCATGGTGGCTAATGGCCTGCCCTCCTAAAAAGGCAGAGGCTCAAGGTGTGCCACAAGCCGGTCTTTGGCCTCGAGTAGATCAGAGAGTTTCATGCCCTTCTAATGCACGAAACGCCCCTCCGGAGTGGAGGTGATCACCAGACCATTGGCACCAAAACAACCCGTAGCCCCCGACGTGCGATGGCCTCGGGCTCTCCGAGTTGGAGTAAAGAGTCCAAGTCCTTCTCCAATGTAGAGAGGGACTCAGAGATGTCGGCCTCCTGAAGATCAGTGGAAAAATTGTGTAGACCGAGTCGTGATCAGCTATGCGAGTCCTCAGATTGGAACGAGTCCAACCCAAGCAATGTTGTTGCAGCGCTGGATGAAGTCACGCCGAAAGCAGACTCCTCCTCGGTCCTCGTAGCGGATTCATGGATTGACAAGTCATCGAGATTTTTGACGAACTTGTCGAGGTCGCTATGAAATCCCGCCGTAGGAGTTTTGGGCTTCATGTCGACGAGGAATCGGTGGAAACTGCCCGCACCATCTGCGATGCAGACCCACGAGCCAAAAACAAACGTTGTGCCCTGAGAGGGTACTGACCTGGTGAACTGGAAAGATGCCATCGAGTTCGCTAGTGGATCTTCGATGCGCTCTCTTACCTGGCGCGCCAGCTGTCGATGTTTTACCGGCTGCCCACCGAGGGGTATACCCGAGGTGGTAAGTTTAGGTGAGGAGACGCCGAGATCAGGAACTCGAAGGTGCAAGGAACACAAGATTTAGACAGGTTCGGGCCGCGATGTGCGTAATACCCTACATCCTGTATGGTGGTTTGTATTGCCTTAGGTGTAGATGTTCTGTTTTGAAGGGGTCCCTACCCCCCCTTATATATCCGGGAGGATAGGGTTACATGGATCCTAGTCCAATACTAGCCAAGGAATCGTACTCGAGTATAACTCAAATAGTTTCCTTCTGTACCGACTAGACTACCCTCATACGAGTAGAGAACAACATAAATAAGAGATAGGATAAGCATTATCTCTTAATCCTATTTGAACTATGTTATGTACATAGTCCCGTAGTCCTGGGTCTGACATAGGCCCCTCGAGTGATCAGATCAAGAAATGCATGGCCGTGCTAGGGTTAAGTGTTAACCAAAGATTTCGGATCACGGCATCAAGAAAGAGAGGTCCGCTTAGAGCTAGACCAAATATCGTGAGGCAAAGGGAATAGCATGTATATGAGATTGTGATGGCTCATCTGATATGATCTTTGCGCAAGCATAGGAGTTGACACGTCTTTGTAGATCCCCTGGGTACCGCAAGAAAGCTACCCGTGAGGAAAAGGAAGTCTGATTCCTACTAGGATTCCACTGTAATCCTATTAGGACTCATACCTTGTAATTCTACTAGGACTCCTACCTTGTAATCCTATTAGGAACCCCATCCCCTGAGATATATAAAGGAGGGCAGGGATACCTAGATAGGCAGAGAGAGAGAGAACCAATAGAGAGCAGCCAACAAGCAACTCAACACCCAAGCGCAGGGCGCAATATACAACACTCCAAAACAGGACGTAGGGTATTACGCTACTCTAGTGGCCTGAACCTGTCTAAATTTGTGTCTTGTATTCTTGCGTTTACCTTCAAGTTCCAGATCCGGCGATCCCTCACCAAATAATCACCTACCTTAGGGTATCCCTAGGTAGGCCGACGGTAAAAACACCGACAGTTGGCACCCACCGTGGAGCTGATCTCGCGATCATTGGGCGAATTTGAAGGACCTCTTCATCAACATCAATCCACTCAAGGTGGCGGATTGCTATTTCGTACATATGCATCGGCGGATCGATTCATTGAGTTCGAGATCGGATCCTTCAGCGAATGGCTACATCAACCTCGACTACTCGGCTCGGCTTCACCTCGCGCTGCAACATCGATGCACCGCAGCCGCCGACCTCGACGACCCGGTTCAACTTCGGCTTGTGCCGCAATGACCGCGTGCAGCAGCGACGAGTTCGTCTACTTCGACTTCGCGAGGAGGCTCGGTGGCCCACCAGTGACTGCTTCAACTTCGTGATAAAGGCTCGGCGGCCCGCCGACGACTACTTTGACTACTCATCTCAACTAGAATCTAGTCGAGGGCGAGCCTCACAGCAATGACTACATCAACTACTCATCTCGACTTGAAAACTTGTTGGAATCGACTCCGACTAGTCGAGCTTCATCAACAAACCGTTGCGGCTCCATCAACGAGCTTCACGGCTTCGTCGACATTCATCTACGAATCAAGCTAAGTGACTTATACCTTTTCTGACTTGTTCTTCACAAGATCGGCTACCTTTTTGGGTATGCCTCTCGACAGGTATGAAACCCTAAGGGGCTACACCATGATCGACTACTTATCCGTGTACGTCTCTCAACGGGCATTGAAACTCTCCAGAGCTAGACTTCGCCGACTACTTATCCATGTATGACTCTCGATGGGCATTGAAACCCTCCAGAGCTACACTTCGTCGACTACTTTTTGCGCAACACGCATTCATTCTATCGCAATGTCGACTACTTTTGCACACTGCGTGTCCTCTTTGTCGCATGATGACTACTTTATGCTCGTTGTCTCCTCTTAATGGTCGCCAATCTACTCGAGTAGCAAATGCCTTAATCTGTGAAACCTCGAGTCTCCAGTCATGACCTAAGCGACCCGTCCTGTATGAGCGAAGGCTAGGGACCTAAGCGACTCGTACATGCTATGGGCGAAGGCTAAACTGGGACTGGGTGAACATAAAGGGTGGACTACTCGGGAGATTTAAATGGCCTAAAAAAGAGCTCGACACAGCAATTTTTACACCGAAAAAATTTTGGTGTCGTCACATTATTACTGAGTACTACTCGGTATCTTCGCATTATGCTACATAATGTATGCATTGTCTTTTTTCAGACCAAGCTTCGGCAACAACCCTCCAGGCAGCCCAGCGTGCCATCACAGTTCCGCTAGTTCCCAGGCTCGGGGGCTGGGCAATGCACACTACTTGACATGGCTCCTTCGGCTCTCCTAGCTCGTAAGCTCGGGGGCTGGATGCTGCAAAACTACTTGAAGACGACTCATATGAAGACTGAGAGTGCAGAAGAACCCCTAAGTCACCGCGCGGTTAAATAAACCAGCGGGAGGCTCAATTTCACTGTGCAGAAGGCGAAGAGTTTTTCTCGGGATTTCAGTGTAACACCAATGCCATGATTCTTGGATCCTTTTTTTCCAAGCCTGAGAGATTTGGATTCAAGGCTCGGGGGCTGCGGGATACGTGGCATCGACTACTTATCTTTTGAATATATTCGAAGAGTAAGCAAGGAAGATTCAAGACTAATGTGACCCTCAGCCTGATTCTTCGATTCAACCTAGGGCTCGGGGGCTACTCCATATGGAGTGCGATTTTCCATCGCACCCCATACCAAAGAAGTAATTCGGAGCATGAGCACCTCATAGCTTCGATGCGGCCAAGGAAGTACTCGAAGAAGAATTTCAAGATGGAGTTTCAGAAGAAGCCGAAGACTACTTTAGAAGTACTCGAAATGCCTGCAGTACTCGGCTATGAAGAGCTCGGGGGCTTGTCAGGGATAGATCCCCTAGGTACCGCAAGGAAGCTACCCGTGAGGAAAAGGAAGTCTGATTCCTACTAGGATCCCACTGTAATCCTATTAGAACTCATACATTATAATCCTACTAGGACTCCTACCTTGTAATCCTACTAGGAACACCGTCCCCTGGGATATATAAAGGAGGGTAGGGATACCTAGATAGGCAGAGAGAGAGAACCAACAGAGAGTAGCCAATAGGCAACTCTACACCCAAGTGCAGAGCGCAATATACAACACCCCAAAACGGGACGTAGGGTATTACGCTACTCTAGCGGCCTGAACCTGTCTAAATTTGTGTCTTGTGTCCTTGCGTTCACCTTCAAGTTCTAGATCCGGTGATCCCTCACCAAATAATCACGTACCTTAGGGTATCCCTAGGTAGGCTGACGGTAAAAACACCGACAGTCTTGCTAGAGGCCGCTGTCAACTATTGGTCGAGTAGGAGTACTCGGGTCATGTTTGTTCACGTGTGAGCCCATAGGGTCACACACTTAAGGGGCTGGAAGCCTAATGAGGATATGATCAAAATTAGACTGGCTTAGGTGCACTAATGGGCGTCGGTTAGGAAGCCCATTAGTGGGCGCTGTCAGACCCAGGGCCACCGGGCTGGGTACGTAACGTAGTTTAAAGAGGTCTAAGAGATTAAGTCCGTCTTATCTCTTATTCATCTTATTTATCTCTTATTTATTCTGTTTAAATAGGAGATAAGGCTAACTGATACAGGAGGAATCTACTCGAGATATGTTCTAGTACGATTCCTTAGCTGGTATTGGTTAGTATCTTTGTAACCCTGGCCTCTCGGATATATAAGTGAGGTCAGGGACCCCTCTCAGGAGACAAGACGATCATTAGGTCATTCTACACAAAAGGCACTACAAACCACTATACAGGACGCAGGGTGTTACGCATCTTGCGGCCCGAACCTGTCTAAGTTTTGTGTTCCTTGTACCTTCGAGTTCCTGATCTCAGCGTCTCCTCGCCCAAAACTTACCACCTTGGGTATATCCCTCGGTGGGCAGCCGGTTAAACACCGACAGCTGGCGCGCCAGGTATGGGGGCGCGTCGAAGATCCACCGGTGAGCTTGATGGCATCTTTCAATTTCATCAGGTCAGTTCCCTCTCAGGGCACGACATTCGTTTTCGGCTCGTGGGTCTGCATCGCAGATGGTGCGGGCAACTTTCGGCGATTTCTCATCGACATGAGGCCGAAAACCTTCGCTGTGGATCCTCGCAGCGGCCTCGACAAGTTTGTCGACGAGCTCGACAACTTGCTCCATACCTCCGCAGCGCAGATCGAGATGGAGTCTGCTTCAGGCTCGACTTCTTCTGGTGTTGCGACAACTTCCCTTGGTTTGGACTTGTTCCAATCTAGGGACCTGCATAGCCGATCTCAACTCGGCTCATGCAAACCAGCCACTGATCTTCAGGAGGCCAACGTCTCTGGATCCCTCTCCATGTTAGAGGAGGGTCTGGACTTGCTGCTCCAGGATGGAAAGCCTGAAGCCACCGTGTGTCGGGGGGCTTCGGGTTGTTCTGGTCCCGGTCATTTGGTGACCACCTCTTTGCCGAAGGGGCGCATTGTGCATTGGAGGGGCATGGTGCTTTCCGATCTACTCGAGGCAGAGGGTCGGCTTGTGGCTCACCTTGAGCCATTGCCCTTTCAAGAGGGCAGGCCATTGGCCACCGCGGTGGAGGGGTCGACTGAACTACTCGACGAAAGCTCTCATGACCTTTTCTCCCGCCAGGTGCTGATGGCCGAAGAAGGCGAGGACGATGGGGATCTTCCCATCGTCAACTTTGAAGCGATCTCCGAAGATGAGATCACGGCCAATGCTGGCGACGAGAACGACGCCGATCGTGAGGCGCGGAGGGCTAGGAACAGGGCCCGCACAATCCGGCGGAGGAGGGCCAACGAGCGTAGGCGATCTATGCATCGCGAGCTTGACCCTGAGTTCGCCGCCGTAAGCGAACGGGGTTTCAGGATTCTGGTGGCCAACATCGCTAGGGTGACGGCCATCCTCGAGCGCAGTCACGATCCGGAGGTGCGTCAGGCACTTCTCTACGCACAGAGGGCTTGGATCCAGCTGGATCAACATAACCCGGCGTCCACCATCAGGGAGGAGCGCGTGGGCGAGAGTCGAAGTCAGGCTCACAGCCGAACGGCTAGCAGCCATCCTCGACACCAGATCAGCAACGACAACGCCCGTGGGAGCCAGGCCCTTGGCGGGAGGCAACAGCCACCGCAAGGGGGTCATCCGCAACGGGCCAATCATCAACTTTCTCCGGAGGACCTGCGCCAGCATATCAATGAAGGTCGCGACGTGCGGACCGTGATGTCCTCCAGGCGCAAGGTCCGTGAAGAAGTCGAAACTGAAGGTACTGACTGCAGCGATCGATTCCCTGCTTTTTCTGCCCGTTTCAGCAGCTACAAGTACCCAGAGGGCTTCAAGCCGATCGGCATCACCAAGTACGACGGCAAGCAGGCTCCCCAGCAGTGGCTCCGTTGCTACTCCACGGCCATTGAGGTCGCAGGGGGTTCAAATATCACCAAAGTCATCTACTTCCCGATGGCTTTGGACCCTGCACCGCTTACTTGGTTGGAAAGCCTCAGCAGCAACTCAATCGACTCCTGGGAGCACGTCAAGAAGGTCTTCATCGACAACTTCCAGGGAGCGATTGCTCGCGCGGGTACTCGTCACGATCTTGCTCAGTGTAAGCAGGAACGTAATGAGCTTCTGCGGTCCTACACACATCGTTTTTTCGACGTTCGCGCCACCATCGCCAATATCTCGGAGGACGACATCATCGATTGTTTCTACAACGGCATCACCGACCCGGGCATCTATAGGGATTTCGGGCGAAATAGGCTGAAGACCATTGCGGGCCTTCATGATATGATGCACGATTGGTCCGAATAGGAGGAGGAGATGCGGGAGCGGTTTCCGCGGCGTCAAGATAGCAATCTGCGGCGCCCAAACGACAACCGCAACGACAAAGGCCCGCGGGACTTTTCGGGTCCACCCCGGAAGCGAAAGCCAGATGATGTCATCATGGCCATCGATCGTCCTTCACGGGGCAAGAAGTCGATGACGCAGGAGGAGTTCGAGAAGCTCCTGCAGAAGAAGTGCCCATGGCATCCGGGCGCCAACCACGCCGCCATCGACTGCTACCACCTTCGGAGGATGTTCAGCAACTCCGGTGGCGGAAAGAAGAACAAGAAGCCTGCTGACAAGGAACCTGAGGATAATGATCAAGAAGATCATAGGTGCAACCCGAAGTTTCAAGACGCTTCGAAGGTTGTCAACGTCATCTTCGGGGGAGAAAAGGATTTTGGTTCCAAGCAGGACCAGAAGCTGCTTCTCCGGGAGATTGTTTCCATCGAGCCGGCGGTACCACGACCACTCCGTTGGTCGGAGGTCCCCATCTCATTCTCCCGCGATGACCAGTGGACGAGCTTTTCGGAGCTCGGTAAGTTCCCCTTGGTCCTGGATCCTGTGGTGGCAGAGGTCAAGCTCACCAAGGTCCTCATTGATGGCGGGAGTGGACTCAATCTCATCTTCGTCAGCACTCTGAAGAAAATGAGCCTGGATTTCAAGGACATGCTGGTTCCCAGCAAGTCCCCCTTTTACGGCATCGTCCCAGGTAACGCGGCACACCCGCTGGGTACGGTGGTCCTCCCAGTCACCTTCGGCATGCGGGAGAACTATCGTACCGAGTTCATCAAATTCGAGGTGGCTAACTTCGAATCTTCTTACCATGCCATATTGGGTCGACCAGCACTCGCCAAGTTTATGGCAGTACCGCATTATGTCTATTTGCTTCTTAAGATGCCAGGACGCAGTGGAGTACTCACCCTCCATGGCGACCTGAAGAAGTCATACGACTGTAATCAGGAGGCGATCCAATATGCTTCGACTACTCGCGTGCCAGATGCTTCGGGAGAAGTACTCGCGGCCGCGCAGTAGCTTTCCCAATCCGGGCTAGAGATTCCTTCCAAAAAGGCTAGCAAGTTGAGCATCCAGTCGACTGATGACGTGGCCCTCAAGACGATCCAGCTTCAGGAGGGAGATTCATCTAAGACCGCTGTCATCGGTGCCGGCTTAGGTGACAAATAGGAATTCATGCTCATGAGCTTCCTTCGGGCTAACCGAGACATATTCGCATGGAAACCAGCGGATATGCCTGGGGTGCCTAGGGAGTTGATCGAGCATGGTTTGAATGTACACCCGAAGGCTACACCTAAAAAGCAACGCCTGCGGAGGTTTGCCCACGACAAGCGTGAGGCCATTAAACGGGAGATCGCTAAACTTCTCGTGGCTGGATTCATTAAAGAAGTAATCCATCCAGAGTGGCTAGCGAATCCCGTTCTTGTAAAGAAAAAGAACAATGAATGGAGAATGTGTGTCGACTACACTGATCTCAACAAGCACTGCCCAAAAGACCATTTTGGGCTGCCGCGCATCAACCAAGTTATCGATTCAACGGCCGGTTGTGTCCTTCTTTGTTTTCTTGATTGTTACTCAGGTTATCATCAGATCGTGCTCAAGGAGGAGGACTAAATCAAGACTGCTTTCATCACCTCGTACGGGTCGTACGCCTACAAAACAATGTCCTTCGGGCTGAAGAATGCAGGCGCAACCTATCAGCGTGCGATCCAGATGTGTTTCACGGATCAGCTGCACCGGAATGTTGAAGCTTACGTGGACGACATCGTCATCAAGACCAGGGCATCCAGCGACTTAATTGCAGATTTGGAGGAAATATTTAGCAGTCTGCGCAGATTTCGGTGGAAACTCAATCCCACCAAGTGCGTCTTTGGAGTACCTTCAGGGAAATTGCTCGGGTTCATCGTCAGCAACCGGGGCATTGAAGCCAACCCTGTAATGATCACGGCCATCACCGATATGGAGGCTCCGGCCACAATCAAGGATGTGCAGAAGTTAACAGGTTGTATGGCGGCCCTGAACAGGTTCATCTCCCAACTCGGGGAGAGAGGACTACCTTTCTTCAAGCTCCTGAAATGCCAAGATAAGTTCCAATGGATGGAGGAGGCTGAGCGGGCCTTGCAGGATCTGAAACATCATCTTCAGTCACCTCCGATCCTTACAGCACCGTTGCCAGGGGAGGATCTACTACTTTACATCGCGGCAACAACTCATGTTGTCAGCAGTGCTATTGTAGTCAAGCGAGGTGAGGAAGGCCATGCGTTTGGAGTGCAGAGGCCTGTCTACTTCATCAGCGAAGTCCTCTCCGAATCCAAGGCACGGTATCCAGCTGTTCAAAAACTTTTATACGCAATCTTAATCACATCAAGAAAGCTACGCCATTACTTTGACGAGTACAAGATTATGTGATCACGGATTTCCTGTTGGGGGATATTCTTCATAATCAAGATGCCACGGGGCGCGTATCCAAGTGGGCAGTGGAACTGGGGGCTTTATCAATCGACTTCAAGCCACACACTGCAATCAAGTCACAGGCTCTAGTCGACTTCATGGCTGAATGGAGGGAGAATCAAGTCCCAACCCCAGTGGACAAGCCAGAGCACTGGACCATGTATTTTGATGGGTCCCTCAAGCTTGACGGTGGCAGTGCCGGTGTTCTACTTATTTCTCCACGAGGTGAACAATTGAAATATGTCCTTCAGATCCTGTGGGCGGTATCCAACAATGAAGCCGAGTATGAAGCCTTGCTTCACGGCCTTCGTTTGGCGATTTCACTAGGGATCAAGCGACTGCTTGTATATGGCGATTCTCTTCTTGTTGTTCAGCAGGTCAACAAGGAATGGGACTGCAACAAGGAGATGATGGATGCTTATGTACAGGAAGTGCGCAAGTTGGAAAGCAATTTCTCCGGCTTGGAGGTTCACCATGTATTGTGGGAGCACAACGTTGGCACGGATATCCTGTCCAAACTGGGGTCCACGCATGCTCAGGTCCCGCCAGGAGTCTTTGTCCAGGAGCTCAAGCAGCCATCCATCAAGTCTTCTCCGCAGGTAACCATCGACGCGGAACCCCAACAACCTGATCGAGAGGTTATGGTGCTGGGGGAGGACTGGCGAGAGGCTTTTATCGACTTCATTCGAGATCAATGGCTACCAGCAGGAATCGACGCCAAGAGCGCGGAGGCGGCACGCGTCTTGCGAAGAAGCAAGGGCTTCGTCCTGGTCGACGGCAATGTGGCAGAACCAACCTGAATTATTCCGGCTCAAGTGCGCTATTGATCGCCGTACCACCGCAATCAGATCAACGCACTTCAAACGGAACAATCCTTTGGTCTGTCGGGTCTCCGCCCGATACAACCACGGTTCAGCAGGATCGAAGCAGGTTCACCTCGCACGAAGGCGAGTTCACATCCCGGAATAGCTCATCAACTTTTAATTTACAGCCATACATACATTATTACGAACTGAGTTTAAAGATAAGTAAACTTATACAAAAACCATGTTTAACTGACAAGCATAACAGCTTGTCCAACTCACAGCGGAAGAAAAAGTTTTACGCGACTACATTCGTCGCGAAGGCGAACACCAAGCTTAGCCCAGGGCCTGGTGTCACTCCGGAGGGTCTGTGCCGGCCGGGGACGGGTCCCACTCCACGGACCAACCTTCTGGAAGAGCACAGGGCCAAGGCAGGGAAGAGTAGGGTTTTCCAGAACATTACCTGCAAAACATATAACTAGCAAGGCTGAGTATACTAATACTCAGCAAGGCTTACCCGGAATTGGGTATACTTTAGCCCATAGCTAGACTCATGAAGGCCTATAAGGGTTCTGGGTATAGTTTTAGCTGAAAAGCAACTAAGAGTAGGTCCTTAATTTCAACTTTTAGCTTTCAAGTTCTATGTGATTATCCATTCTAGATAAGCACCTATAACTAAGCAAGCATGGTATAATCTTTAGTCAAACATCATCTTCGATAATCATAACATTGCTCTTGTTACTCAATGTGACAAAGGGATTAAGCAGTCTCAATCATCGTGAGAAGCGGACGATCCGAATCGAATTTCCAACCTTGCAAGGTAAACCTAACTCACACGCTTGGAACACCACAGGGTCGTTCCGAAGCAACCGTTTGCCTTTCATTCCGACTCGTGGACAGGTCCACCACAAGCGACTGCAGGACCATACGCACTTCCAAAGTGCAGGACATACGTCTGTAGCGCGACTACAAAACCCGTATTCCTGGTTGCCATTGCAACACGTATTCCCACACGTCGGTGCGTGTGAACATAAAATAAAGATCGAGTGGTGGGAGGTATGTCCACTCCTCGGGTCGATTGGCTACTAGGCTTACCGCTTACCCATAACTCATGGCATGTGGTTAGTACTTTCAAACGCATAACCCCGATCACCACACGCTGCGACCTTATCAAGTTCAACAACACAGACGGGGTATCATCTCAACCATGATACCTCATAAAACTCCCGTCCGTCATCCTTATAGTGATAACAGGAATGTAAACATTACAACTCCTATATCGCGCGAGTGACAGGAAATCACCCGACTTCTACCGGCCCTATTAGCATAGTAGCTAGTCGGACTCAAGTGCTAGTATCCAACACATTGGTTCCTAGGAGAATGCAGCTAGGGTTCCAAGCAATTCCTAAGAACTTAATGCATAGATTACGTAAATAGATATAGATTGCAGTGTATTTAAAATAGTGGGATATGTCCGGGGCTTGCCTTTACTGGTGGGGCTGAAGTCAGAAATGTCAATATCTTCCGAACTTTGGTTCGGGGCTTTAGTTAATTCCTTGGTGACGTTCTCTTGATCTTCAGGAACATCCTCCGTAGACTCCGGGGAGATCTCGCAGGTACCGTTGTCGAAAACAGTCGTATCTATATGCAATGCAACATTACATTCAAAGGGTGCATATAAAACTACCTTACTCCACACTAAAGTTGCAAGTCAACACTCATTTAACATACTACTTACATATCAATCAGAAAGATCTGAACTAAATTTAGGTAGAGTTTTAAGAGGATAACTAATTAGGATTAGCTACTTGTTGAGGGTTACAACAGAGCCGATTGATGAGTGCATTGGGTTCCTAGATGATCGATGATAGCATCGATTACTTTGGCAGAAGGATGATTCCTAAAGCAGTTGTGTCTTAATTGAGATGTGCTTAACCTAGGTAGCTAGGTGTGGTTGTATCGGCTGGATTACGTCAACACAACAATTGAGTGCCGTACAGCCGATAGGGTTAGCTAAGTTAGACCTATTTTAAGAATTAAGTGTAACAGAACACTAATATTAAACTAGGTTGGTGAGACCACAAGTGCGAACTAGTCTAACGAGAATGTGGCCGATAAGTGTATAGCTGATGGGTTGTACGTGACCGACTTCTTAGCCGACAAATCGGCAGGTAGAAGTGTGCCAGTAAAGATTGGAAAACTAAGAATCGATCGGACACAATTGACCTATATGGAAAACAACTAAAATCAGCTTGGATTAGCCGAAAGCAAGAATCCTAAGATCTAGTGTGAAAACTCAGATAAATCGGCTGTTTAACAAAGGTTCACACATAGCCGATTCACATTTTAATCTGACAGAGTACCTAGCCGATAGGTGCGGCCATCGGCTAGCCATAATCTACAGTGCATCAGCATCGGCTGCCGATTATGTGCGTATCGGCTATTTCAGAAGGCTGTCTACAGGGTCGATCGGATCTAGCCGATTTGGTGTGAATCGGCTGTCAGCCGATTATCAGGTGCTGAACCGGCTGCGTTCAGCCGATTGGCCGACTTGACATCGGCTGTGCTGTGCCGACGTATCTATCAGTTGCTTTTAGCCGATAGGTATGTAGTCGATAAGTGTATCCTAAAGGTATGTGATCGATAAAGGCCGGGGTGTGCTGATTTTACAGAAAAGGTCCTAGCAAGATTAAAATCTACAAACAAACATTTCATCAACTACAACACAAAGGCACTTAAATTCCATAGCTAAAGAGCAGGAAAAGACTTGAAAATTTTTACACAAGGCTAAACAAGAAGGACACAAGCTATATTTCAAAGATTAGCTGCAATCCAAAAGGTTAACACTTAAGAACTTATGGTACAAAAAGGGAACCTAAGCTCTGAATCATTTACATTCAATTCATGATTATAGCATTGATTTAATTGAAAATAGGAATTAAAATATTTCAAGTTTAAATTAAATTCAAAATTGAATGTGAACCTTGAATAATTAAGGTTATAAAGTTTTGAAAATTTAAACACGGATCAATTGCATGCTTAAAAGATTTTGACCAGGAGATTTAATTAGATAAACTTTATTGAGAAGACCTAGCTAATTCTGCTGTAAAACAAATTGAACTGTTCAACTTAAAAGAATTTAAATTACAAAACAAATTTAGGTTTGAAAATTCCACATCACTTCATACTTAATCTATGGAGATTGCATATCAAAAATCATGATCACAAAGTTAACATGCAGGAACAAATTGGAACTATGGACACTACACTCTCATGTTATATACTTAATATAGATTCAAAAGTATTTAGTTTCATATCAAACTTACTTAATAGAAGTTGTAGAGTTCAAAATCTAGTTTCCAACAAAACTGGTTTTGCAATTTTTGGAATTTTCTACAATTTTCTATTGAATTTACAAGCCAAAAATACCACTCACATGAAATAATAAACATACATTTACTTCTACTCTAAACACAGCACAAATCATCTATTTTCATAACATGGTCATAAAACAAAAGTGATAGAGTTTGAAATAAGGATTCAAATCCAACTGGTTTTACATTTTTTTGAATTTTCTACGATTTTCTAGGGATTTTCAAAGTTCAGCACATTGGAAAGGGAAAGAAACCAAGATCTTTCATTTAGACCCTCGGAAGGAAATGAATTCTCGCAGACAAGTCCTCCTGCCATGGCCGGCCGGTACAAGCTCGATTGAGCTCAAATCCGGGGAAGAAGAAGCTCGGATGGCAAGAGGGAAGGGGGTGGGGAGCGAGAGGGAACTACGACGCACCCGATTGAGGGCTTGGCCGGGCTTGGGGAGGCCGGGAAAATGGTCGCCGGCGGTGGGCAGTGCGGTGGCGGCGGGGCGGCACTGGTGCAGTGCTCCGGTGAGGGGAATGGCGCAAGGGGAGTGGGGATTTAGCTTCAGGAGGTCTTGTGGCAACTACTTATAGGGAGGAGAAGATAAGGGAGGGCGCAAGGCCAAGGAACCACGGCGGCGGGAAGAAAGCAGTGCGGGCGGCGCTCAGGCAGCCGGTGCACGCGCGTGGCAGAGCAGGAAGGGGCCACGGAGGCGGGCTAAAGCGGCGGGCAGGGCTAGGGGAGGCGCATGAGGGTGAGAGGGCAAGGGGGGGCTCACTGCCGGCTTGAGTTCTGGGGAATTGCGGCGCAGGCACAGTAAAAACAGGGGAGCAGCCAGAGGAGGAAGAAGGAAGGTTGGGGACGACTGGACCAAAATGTAATTTTCCAAAATTCTAGGGACCTGTCTGTAAACCAGCGATAACTTTTAAGCTAGGGCTCAAAAGGAAAAGTGTTCAAAATGAAAGTTGTAAAACTTTTCAAGCTCTACAACTTTGTTTTAGGGTTTGAAATCAAAAACTCGAAGTATGCAACTTTATTTTGAAACTTGGAACAAACTTTAAATTTTATAAAGGTTTTATCCTTGTTACATATTTTACACACAACTTGGGCCTAGATGCAAGTTTTCAGAACTGTCATGATTTCTTGCATTCTTAAAATTTGGCCCCTAGTAACTTTTGAAAATTACTTTTGTAAATCAAATACTTGCGTAAAAGGACTTGTACCTTTATAAAATTACATAAATACCCTTATTTTTACACACTTCAACACACACATTTCAAATACAACTTTCAAATAAACATACATTTTTACAAGGAATAATATAAGAAAAACATGTTTATCAAAACCACGTTTCACTTATTTCGAAATTACCCCAATCCAAATACATTTTGCAAAAACAACCCTAGGTCTTTCTGTAATTACAAAAATACCCTTTTATTTGCATTTTAAATTTTCAAAAGCTTCACACAAACATATGCAAGCTTTACACTAACAAGCACATACTTCACACTAACAAATATGTGTCTAGTTTACAAACACATGAACTGTCACAGCCCTCCCCCCTAAAAAGAATCTCGTCCCGAGATTCGGACGAAAGACTCTTTAAGGGAAGAAAAGCAAATCACACATCAAAAGTAACAGGAAACAATCATATCAGAGAAGATTGAGGTTGATGACGAGAGAAGGACGAGATAAGGATAACGAGAGCCTGATGAGATTGTACACAGATGAGTTTGACAAGATAAGAGATTACACATAAGGACGATAAATGTCGGCGACATTCATCACAAATCTTTGGGGATAGCAAGTAAAGGTAGCACAAGAGACCGATAAGTGATGTTTGAAACATTTCTGCTCAGAGTTTATTATCTGAATGATTTAGATGATACTGATTGCAAAATATGCCTATTTATACCGATGCAATCAAGGGATAATGACAAAATGCTCCAATTTAGAGTGCAATGCTTGGTATGTAACCATGAATATGATGCACTATTGATATGTATGTTTGCAATGATGATGCAACACAGAAATGGAGGATTTTATGCATGACCGAAATGGTGCATATGACACAATGTAATTACTATGATGCTGACCAAATGATGCATACACCATGATGCAAGGATGATGATACTTGCAATGTATGCACATATGAAATGCATGAAATATGATGCATATTGCTTTCATAAGTTGATGATGCACACGACTCGCACCCTGCAACCGTTCTCTCGTAACTAACACCTGGGTAGTTCTATATCCTTAAGCGAGGATTAAAAGTTAGGACACTAGTAAGGTTGCATAGAAAGAGATTGCAGTGGGGTTGCGTCACATAGACCTAGTCACCAGTGCGCTCCTAATGGCTCAATCATATGGCTGCAGCACACATGAGGCCTTAGGTTCCGACACGGCATCATGGTCATATGATTAAACACCACCACAAAAGAGGAACAACAACCCTATAGTGCCAACAGCAACAAGATAGACTTAGGAAACCGAAGACAACCTAAAGTTATACTGGAGGCACACTCGTTAGTCAGTCTACGGATTTTCGATGACAATGCAACACCATGTACTGACCAAAGATGGTATGTGTTATGATGCATGACTTTTGCCGAAATAATGGTATGCACAAAGTAATTATTGTCATAAATATGTTTTAATTTATCCAAAATCATCTGAGCAAAAATTGAAGGTGCAGCTCTCAGATGTTGTAACCAGAATAGCCAAGGATATAAGGTACAACACCAAGAGAGGATAGATAGATCATTAGATGATGGATTGAAGGGTTTGATGATAATCATCAAGGTTTAACCATCAAAGGAGAAGTTCAATGGTTCTGCCGAAACAGATTTAAAGCAAAAGCTAAGATCGGTGATAGGGTTCAAACATAACCCAATCCACTTGATTCACAAAAGACTGTCTTAACTCTAAGTTAGTCTAGCATATTACGTTAACTCCTACAACACAAAGTCTAGGCAGGCATTCAGATACAAGCAACATATTACAATACAACAACTTAACAACAAGGCAATCAAATCAATCCAAAATGACAGGATGCATGCACGTTCTACACGTCCTCACAAACAAAAATAACTGCCAAGTAACCTTGGTCTTACGTGGTTAGTTACGGTGGCATAATATAAATACGTCTCTCCCTATAATAACTAGTCGTTCTTACGTTCAAGCTTACGCAACGAGGTTAGCGTACCTGCAGAAAACCACAAGATGTATATATTGAACCTTTCATGCCAGCATGTCATGAAAGCGTCCCCAAACATTACTATTCACTATAGAAACAGCATCTGTACAATTACCGCCGTACAGACAACGTTAACATACGTCGTCGAAACAACGTATTCACGGGGTACCGCAAAATGCGGGGGTATGATCTACGATCGCCATACCCTGCGCCGAACCATATACTCCCAATGTAGTCAACCGAAGTTGGTGCATTGGCAGCATCTCAAGTAGGCCACTGCTTGAGAAACAGCGTTCGGTTCGCATCACCGACGGGAAGGCCAAGCTCCCTCAGTTGGCTGAGGATCCTTACCTCCTTACCTCACGATCGAAGGTGTCGTTACAGAAAGTAAAGTTGGGTTGTGCATGAATTTAAGTTTTGACAGAAAAGTAATGCTGTTAGTTAGGGTTATATATATATTATAGCCACCTCTATTTCCCTTATAAACATTACCCTAGGGCTTTACGTACTAAGCTCAATCCTTAACGAATCCAACGCAGCTTCGCCAAATGCTTTGGTGGTCAAACTTTTATACTGAAAGCATTTTTAAGGTAAAATGTATCTCTAGGGTAACCTTATAGCTCTGATACCAGCTGTGGCAGAACCAACCTGAATTATTCCGGCTCAAGTGCGCTATTGATCGCTGTACAACTGCAATCAGATCAACGCACTTCAAACGGAACAATCCTTTGGTCTGTCGGGTCTCCGCCCGATACAACCACGGTTCAGCAGGATCGAAGCAGGTTCACCTCGCACGAAGGCGAGTTCACATCCCGGAATAGCTCATCAACTTTTAATTTACAGCCATACATACATTATTACGAACTGAGTTTAAAGATAAGTAAACTTATACAAAAACCATGTTTAACTGACAAGCATAACAGCTTGTCCAACTCACAGCGGAAGAAAAAGTTTTACGCGACTACATTCGTCGCGAAGGCGAACACCAAGCTTAGCCCAGGGCCTGGTGTCACTCCGGAGGGTCTGTGCCGGCCGGGGACGGGTCCCACTCCACGGACCAACCTTCTGGAAGAGCACAGGGCCAAGGCAGGGAAGAGTAGGGTTTTCCAGAACATTACCTGCAAAACATATAACTAGCAAGGCTGAGTATACTAATACTCAGCAAGGCTTACCCGGAATTGGGTATACTTTAGCCCATAGCTAGACTCATGAAGGCCTATAAGGGTTCTGGGTATAGTTTTAGCTGAAAAGCAACTAAGAGTAGGTCCTTAATTTCAACTTTTAGCTTTCAAGTTCTATGTGATTATCCATTCTAGATAAGCACCTATAACTAAGCAAGCATGGTATAATCTTTAGTCAAACATCATCTTCGATAATCATAACATTGCTCTTGTTACTCAATGTGACAAAGGGATTAAGCAGTCTCAATCATCGTGAGAAGCGGACGATCCGAATCGAATTTTCAACCTTGCAAGGTAAACCTAACTCACACGCTTGGAACACCACAGGGTCGTTCCGAAGCAACCGTTTGCCTTTCATTCCGACTCGTGGACAGGTCCACCACAAGCGACTGCAGGACCATACGCACTTCCAAAGTGCAGGACATACGTCTGTAGCGCGACTACAAAACCCGTATTCCTGGTTGCCATTGCAACACGTATTCCCACACGTCGGTGCGTGTGAACATAAAATAAAGATCGAGTGGTGGGAGGTATGTCCACTCCTCGGGCCGATTGGCTACTAGGCTTACCGCTTACCCATAACTCACGGCATGTGGTTAGTACTTTCAAACGCATAACCCCGATCACCACACGCTGCGACCTTATCAAGTTCAACAACACAGACGGGGTATCATCTCAACCATGATACCTCATAAAACTCCCGTCCGTCATCCTTATAGTGATAACAGGAATGTAAACATTACAACTCCTATATCGCGCGAGTGACAGGAAATCACCCGACTTCTACCGGCCCTATTAGCATAGCAGCTAGTCGGACTCAAGTGCTAGTATCCAACACATTGGTTCCTAGGAGAATGCAGCTAGGGTTCCAAGCAATTCCTAAGAACTTAATGCATAGATTACGTAAATAGATATAGATTGCAGTGTATTTAAAATAGTGGGATATGTCCGGGGCTTGCCTTTACTGGTGGGGCTGAAGTCAGAAATGTCAATATCTTTCGAACTTTGGTTCGGGGCTTCAGTTAATTCCTTGGTGACGTTCTCTTGATCTTCAGGAACATCCTCCGTAGACTCCGGGGAGATCTCGCAGGTACCGTTGTCGAAAACAGTCGTATCTATATGCAATGCAACATTACATTCAAAGGGTGCACATAAAACTACCTTACTCCACACTAAAGTTGCAAGTCAACACTCATTTAACATACTACTTACATATCAATCAGAAAGATCTGAACTAAATTTAGGTAGAGTTTTAAGAGGATAACTAATTAGGATTAGCTACTTGTTGAGGGTTACAACAGAGCCGATTGATGAGTGCATTGGGTTCCTAGATGATCGATGATAGCATCGATTACTTTGGCAGAAGGATGATTCCTAAAGCAGTTGTGTCTTAATTGAGATGTGCTTAACCTAGGTAGCTAGGTGTGGTTGTATCGGCTGGATTACGTCAACACAACAATTGAGTGCCGTACAGCCGATAGGGTTAGCTAAGTTAGACCTATTTCAAGAATTAAGTGTAACAGAACACTAATATTAAACTAGGTTGGTGAGACCACAAGTGCGAACTAGTCTAACGAGAATGTGGCCGATAGGTGTATAGCTGATGGGTTGTACGTGACCGACTTCTTAGCCGACAAATCGGCAGGTAGAAGTGTGCCAGTAAAGATTGGAAAACTAAGAATCGATCGGACACAATTGACCTATATGGAAAACAACTAAAATCAGCTTGGATTAGCCGAAAGCAAGAATCCTAAGATCTAGTGTGAAAACTCAGATAAATCGGCTGTTTAACAAAGGTTCACACATAGCCGATTCACATTTTAATCTGACAGAGTACCTAGCCGATAGGTGCGGCCATCGGCTAGCCATAATCTACAGTGCATCAGCATCGGCTGCCGATTGTGTGCGTATCGGCTATTTCAGAAGGCTGTCTACAGGGTCGATCGGATCTAGCCGATTTGGTGTGAATCGGCTGTCAGCCGATTATCAGGTGCTGAACCGGCTGCGTTCAGCCGATTGGCCGACTTGACATCGGCTGTGCTGTGCCGACGTATCTATCAGTTGCTTTTAGCCGATAGGTATGTAGTCGATAAGTGTATCCTAAAGGTATGTGATCGATAAAGGCCGGGGTGTGCTGATTTTACAGAAAAGGTCCTAGCAAGATTAAAATCTACAAACAAACATTTCATCAACTACAACACAAAGGCACTTAAATTCCATAGCTAAAGAGCAGGAAAAGACTTGAAAATTTTTACACAAGGCTAAACAAGAAGGACACAAGCTATATTTCAAAGATTAGCTGCAATCCAAAAGGTTAACACTTAAGAACTTATGGTACAAAAAGGGAACCTAAGCTCTGAATCATTTACATTCAATTCATGATTATAGCATTGATTTAATTGAAAATAGGAATTAAAATATTTCAAGTTTAAATTAAATTCAAAATTGAATGTGAACCTTGAATAATTAAGGTTATAAAGTTTTGAAAATTTAAACACGGATCAATTGCATGCTTAAAAGATTTTGACCAGGAGATTTAATTAGATAAACTTTATTGAGAAGACCTAGCTAATTCTGCTGTAAAACAAATTGAACTGTTCAACTTAAAAGAATTTAAATTACAAAACAAATTTAGGTTTGAAAATTCCACATCACTTCATACTTAATCTATGGAGATTGCATATCAAAAATCATGATCACAAAGTTAACATGCAGGAACAAATTGGAACTATGGACACTACACTCTCATGTTATATACTTAATATAGATTCAAAAGTATTTAGTTTCATATCAAACTTACTTAATAGAAGTTGTAGAGTTCAAAATCTAGTTTCCAACAAAACTGGTTTTTCAATTTTTGGAATTTTCTACAATTTTCTATTGAATTTACAAGCCAAAAATACCACTCACATGAAATAATAAACATACATTTACTTCTACTCTAAACACAGCACAAATCATCTATTTTCATAACATGGTCATAAAACAAAAGTGATAGAGTTTGAAATAAGGATTCAAATCCAACTGGTTTTATATTTTTTTGAATTTTCTATGATTTTCTAGGGATTTTCAAATTTCAGTACATTGGAAAGGGAAAGAAACCAAGATCTTCCATTTAGACCCTCAGAAGGAAATGAATTCTCGCAGACAAGTCCTCCTGCCATGGCCGGCCGGTACAAGCTCGATTGAGCTCAAATCCGGGGAAGAAGAAGCTCGGATGGCAAGAGGGAAGGGGGTGGGGAGCGAGAGGGAACTACGATGCACCCGATTGAGGGCTTGGCCGGGCTTGGGGAGGCCGGGAAAATGGTCGCCGGCGGTGGGCAGTGCGGTGGCGACGGGGCGGCACTGGTGCAGTGCTCCGGTGAGGGGAATGGCGCAAGGGGAGTGGGGATTTAGCTTCAGGAGGTCTTGGGGCAACTACTTATAGGGAGGAGAAGATAAGGGAGGGCGCAAGGCCAAGGAACCACGGCGGCGGGAAGAAAGCAGTGCGGGCGGCGCTCAGGCAGCCGGTGCACGCGCGTGGCAGAGCAGGAAGGGGCCATGGAGGCGGGCTAAAGCGGCGGGCAGGGCTAGGGGAGGCGCATGAGGGTGAGAGGGCAAGGGGGGGCTCACTGCCGGCTTGAGTTCTGGGGAATTGCGGCGCAGGCACAGTAAAAACAGGGGAGCAGAGGTAAACAGCCAGAGGAGGAAGAAGGAAGGTTGGGGACGACTGGACCAAAATGTAATTTTCCAAAATTCTAGGGACCTGTCTGTAAACCAGCGATAACTTTTAAGCTAGGGCTCAAAAGGAAAAGTGTTCAAAATGAAAGTTGTAAAACTTTTCAAGCTCTACAACTTTGTTTTAGGGTTTGAAATCAAAAACTCGAAGTATGCAACTTTATTTTGAAACTTGGAACAAACTTTAAATTTTATAAAGGTTTTATCCTTGTTACATATTTTACACACAACTTGGGTCTAGATGCAAGTTTTCAGAACTGTCATGATTTCTTGCATTCTTAAAATTTGGCCCCTAGTAACTTTTGAAAATTACTTTTGTAAATCAAATACTTGCGTAAAAGGACTTGTACCTTTATAAAATTACATAAATACCCTTATTTTTACACACTTCAACACACACATTTCAAATACAACTTTCAAATAAACATACATTTTTACAAGGAATAATATAAGAAAAACATGTTTATCAAAACTACGTTTCACTTATTTCGAAATTACCCCAATCCAAATACATTTTGCAAAAACAACCCTAGGTCTTTCTGTAATTACAAAAATACCCTTTTATTTGCATTTTAAATTTTCAAAAGCTTCACACAAACATATGCAAGCTTTACACTAACAAGCACATACTTCACACTAACAAATATGTGTCTAGTTTACAAACACATGAACTGTCACAGGCAAGCTCTATCAGCGCGGCGCTCGGTCAGGAGTTCTCATGAAGTGCGTCACAACGGAAGACGGTTACGACATACTGCGGGAGATCCACGAGGGCCTCTGCGGAAACCATGCGGCTTCAAGAACACTGGTGGGGAAAGCATACAGGGCTGGTTTTTGGTGGCCCACTGCAGTGACCGACGCAGAAGATCTCGTGCGCAGGTGCCAAAATTGTCAATTCTTCGGCAAACAGACTCATGTTCCAGCTCATAGCCTCATCACTATACCGCCATCTTGGCCTTTTGCTTGTTGGAGTCTCGACATGATTGGGCTTTTCACGACGGCGCCAGGCGGTTTTACCCATGTTCTGGTGGCTATCGACAAGTTTACTAAGTGGATCGAGTACAAGCCGATAGCCAAGCTCACGCCAGATCGGGTCATCGACTTCATCTCAGATATTTTGCATCGTTTTGGCTTCCACAACACCATCATCACGGACTTAGGATCAAACTTCATGGCAAACCAGTTCTCGGAGTTCTACGAGAATGCTTGCATCGAAGTTAAATATGTCTCAGTTGCACACCCAAGGGCCAATGGACAAGTCGAAAGGGCGAACGGCTTGATCATTGACGGCCTCAAGAAGAGACTCTATGACGAAAACAGCTAGAAGGGAGGCAAATGGGTGCATGAGCTGCCACATGTCGTCTTGGGGCTTCGGACTCAGCCATCCAAAGCCACAGGACAAACACCTTTCTTCCGTGTATATGGATCTGAAGCTATTCTACCAGCCGATATCATGTGGAAGTCTCCAAGGGTCAAAATGTACAATGAAGGCGAGGTGGACGAGGCGCGGCAATTAGAGCTCGATTTGGTGGAAGAAGCTCGCTGCACCGCTCTCGTTCAGTCAGCTCGGTACCTGCAGGGGATTCGGCGATATCATGATCGCAACGTCAGGGAGCGGTCATTCAGTGTTGGTGATTTGGTCTTGCGTCGTATTCAGGACGAATCTGGCCTACACAAGCTCAACTCAAGGTGGGAGGGCCCGTTCGTCGTCAAGCAGGTTACAAGGCCAGGGTCTTATCGACTACAATATCCTGAGGGTCAGGATGTCCCGAACTCCTGGAACATTCAGAACCTGCGCAAGTTCTACCCTTAAGACGAGGCCCGGTGATCGCTGAATCCCCGGGGGATTAGAAGATCTCTTTTCCCCGAATCAATTTGGAGGCTATGAGCCACATGACTCGGGTTGTACATTCCTTCTTACTTGCACGACGGCCACGGTCACATGCAAACACTTATATATAAATCGACTTCTCGTCGTGAATGATGCGGGGGCTACGGCCACGTTCATCCTCTTTTGACTTCCGTTCCTGACAGAACCCTCGGCTCCAGCTAACTCCTCTACATATCGAGTTCCGCCGTGACCTAGGATGGTCGCACGTGACAACAGTCGCATTTTTTCCAACACAGTCGATCCGTTCGACTGACCTACACCCAGTACGTTGGAAAGGCTCGCATAAAGAGCTATCTCGACTATATCCTGAGTGGCTGCACTCAGAACAGTCTTGTTTCTGCCAAAAAAACGGCAAACCCGCGGCAACGCCCGCACCTGCTCCTAGCAAGCTCGATCCGTCCATCCGGATCCTACCTAGCTTACGGAGCACGCTCAAAGCAGGAGCGACTTTCGACTACACTCAGAGTCACCGCACTCGGGGTAGTCTTGTTTTTCTGCCCTACGCACGGCAATCCCGCGACGATGCTCGCGTTCTTTCCTAACATGTTTAGACCTGCTCGATCGAGTTGTGGCTAATCTGTTAGACAAGTATTAGCTACCCTTCGGGTCGTTGCACCCAGGGAAGCGTCTACTACTTGAGCCTTGTAAGCCTGGATCCCAATTCAGCTGCACGCAAACAAGTAGAGATATCAAGTGAAGTATTTACATAAGGGAATGGTTACTTGTCTCTCACACCCTAATCCTGCAATACACTGTGTACAATTTGTTCTGCTACAGGTTGGGCCTCTCGCAGGAACTCGTCGAATCGTTCATCTGTGCAGTCCGCCACCATTCCCTGCGCAAAAATGTCTAGCTGTGCATTTGGCAAGAAGGATTTCACATACGCGAGGGCATTGCTAACGCATGCGACTGGAGCCTCAGATAGGAACTTGAGCACTTTCTTCGGGGCTTCGCGGAGTCGCTCCAGCAGGGGCCGCGGGCTCGCTTCGCCTTCTTCTGGGGGATCCACCATGTCCACCAGCTCCTGGGCGGCCCCCCTGAGGTCCTCCAGCTCCTTCCGCTCCTGCTCGTCCTTCTCGCCCAGCGTTTTGATTTGCTGAAGGCAGTCGACGAACTGTCGTTCAGTATCGCCGATCACCTTTTGCAGCCTTTCGACATCATCTGTACGACGATACAGCATATTCTTCAAGTCAGTAAGCATCTCCTCTTTGTGTTTTATTATTTTCCTAAGCTCTGCGGTGAAGATATTTCAGCAACTAAGGGAAATTACTAAGGAAAAGTACTCGTGGGAAGCAAGGGCCTACCTTGGTGCGCTTTCTTCTCTCCCTTGAGCTGCTCCTGGTACTCCGCTTGTTGCTCCTTGAGCTGTTGTTGGAGCTCGGAGTTGGCCTTCTCGAGGTTTTTCAGGTCATTCTTGAGTAGCCAAGTCTCTCGAGTTCTTTCATGCTTCAGCATGTCCAGCTCTCACTACAGATAGCAATTCTTCGTAATTTCTTCGGAGACGCGCTTGTCCAGGGCAGCTAATTCTCGCACATCACTCACAACCGCGCTGAGCTTCTCCGATTTTTTCTGGGATTTAGTGATTACATGCTGCGCAAAAGGCGGAGATTGAGTCAAAACAGCTCAACAATATGCACAACCGGAACATTACCCAAGTATTACCATGGAATAATCATATAACTCCTTGAAGGTGCTCTTGAAGGTCTTTAAATTTTCTGCCGTCAGCAGGGGGTCGTCCACCAGGTCGGTGGTGATGACGTTCTTGTACCCCGGCCCGGCCTTTAGTATCTCACGGGGATTCCTCGAGGACCCAGCGATGTCTTTGGGCGGTGGTTGTCGGACACCTGCAAGTACAAATGTTGTCAATATATTGCACCTAGATCTCGGTAGCTAGCCGCGGGCGGATAAGCGCTTACCTGTGCCATCAGTAGGAGCGGCATCAGGGACTTCGACTTGTTCTCCGCCACCAGCTTCGGCTTCGTCTTGTCGGAGCTCGGGAGGCGGCAAGTCGGGGAGCGTCGCATCTGCTTCAGGGGCCAGCTCCGTGGGTACTGGTTCTCCAGGCGCCGACGGCTCGGAGGCTGCAGCGGCTGGGGCCGGTTCCACGCCGGAAGGCTCAGTTCGGGTTGACAATTCTGGGGCTGCAACGGCCGCGTTCGGACCCAGCTGGAGCTGCACCACGCTTGCAGCCCTGATGATGTCGAAGCCATTGTTTTACAAGCCGAAAAGAGCGAGATATTTATGCGACCAGAGGTAAACTCACAGTTTAGACTTCTTTTTGACAGCCTTTTTCACCCGCACGGCCTATCGCGGAGTCCCTGTTGCTGGCGGTGGGGCTTGATCAGCCGACTGGGCGGTCCCCGCCACGGCAATGGTCACTGCCGCGACGGCGGATGGACCTGTTTCCACCTCTTCGGGTTCGATCTCGGGTGGCAGAGCAGGAAGACTACAAGTGGACACTGTCAGAACACAATACTATTGATACTCGGCAACTCGTCAAAATAGTAAACCGGTACCTGGAAGACTCGACTTCTTGCACCTTTCGTTTGCGCACTACCCGACGACCTTGTGGCATCGGAGGCAGGGTTGTGGCTAACTCCACGGCTGGTCCGGGGGAGTTGTCCTTTCTCACTTCCCCCTCGGTGCCCGTCTCCGCCAGGGGGCTCCCACCTTCCGTGGACTCGCTGCTGTGCAGGGCCGCAGCTTTTCGAGCCCTCTTCGCTTCGACAGCGGCACTGGGAAGAAGGTGGTCTGGCCGCGGGATGTCCGGCTGCGGCGGGTAGCTGCGGTACAACTCCGTGTGTCCCTGCAGAAGGTGCTCAGTTAGCATGGGCGAGACGGAACTTGTTCCTATTATAAAGTAGTCGAGCATTTACCGGCTTTGGAGGCTTCTGAGCAGTGTAAAGCTGTGGGGCGTATGGGACTGCATCCACATCCAGAAGTACTCGTCCGACTCGATGGAGTGCGGCTTCATCTGTCAGTTCTTCTGCGCACATACGAGATGAATCTTCAGCACCTGAATACTCAAATCCAAGACGGTGGCGTTGTTGGATCGGTTGGACTCGGCGTTTGAAGAAGGAGAACATAACGGACGCGCCGGTCACTCCCGTCATCTTGAGTGCTTCTATGACTATTAAAAGCTCCTCGACTTGATCCAGGTCTCCTCTGGTTAGTTCACGATTCCACTCTGGCCTCGCTACAGGTGGTTTATTTGTTTTCCCAGGGAGCTGGGGGGCATGATTTTCAATGTAGAACCAATGGTTCTTCCAACCGGGGAGATTTGAGGGGAATTTGTATGAAAGGTATCTTTCGCCGGCCTGCTGACGCAGTTGAATGCCGGCGCCCCCTACAACAGAAAGTTTCTTCGTGGTAGGCTGGGGTTTGATGCGGAAGAGGAAGCGGAATAGATCCTAGTGGGGTTCGATTCCGAGAAAGGCTTCACAGAAGTGGATGAAAATGGAAATATGGCAAATGGAATTAGGGTTGAGGTGATGGAGCTCAAGCCCGTAATAATAAAGAAGGCCACGAAAGAAGGAACAAGTGGGGAGGGCCAATCCCCGTTCGGCAAAATGGAGGAATGTGATGATTTCGTCAACATTTTCCATGGGGAAAGGTTAACAGTAAGAGGGGCGCCAATTGATAAGGTTCTTTTCTTGCAGCAACCCCTCGGAAACTAGTTTGTTCAGATCATTGAGGGAGCACTTACTGTGTGTCCACTCCGTGGTCGATGGCTGCGCCTCTTTCTCCTTTTCCTCGATCTCTGACTTCTTGGGCGCCATCTCCGATGCGCTGGCCACGAGATGCTCGGGGGCTGCGGGGAGAGGGGCGGGGAGGTCGGAGCGGGAGGATTTCTTTGGGGGATGGCGGCGGCGCTTGGTCCCGATTGGGGATTTCGGCGGTTCTTGGCAAAATGCAGATTGAAAGCACAGTCTTTTCCACTACTATCGCGGGGTTAAATAACCAGCGGGGTGGGGAAAAGTTACTGTTCCGAAGTTGAAGGGTCATTTTTTGGAATATGCCGAAGATGAGAGGTCATTTGGTGGGCTATTTGGATTAAATATTCGATTAATCATTTTTTCAGGGCTAGTTCGCTCGAAAAAAGGGATTTCTCGGATTGATGATCTAGCTTCTATCATTTGTATCATCATTTTGGTACTTTTTCAAGTCATCATTTTTAACCTGCATGCCACAGTTTTAGATCCTTAACTCCATATTTGTGGAATTTGGATTTAAGGCTCGGGGGCTGCGGGGTACGTGGCATCGACTACTTATTTTTCAAATTTCTTTGACGGACAAGGAGGATTACAGACAAATGGGACCCTCAGCCTGATTCTCTGATTCAACCTAAGGCTCGGGGGCTACTCCATATGGAGTGTGATTTTTCAAATTGCACACCATGATTAAAAATAAAATTCGGGGCATGAGCACCTCATAGCTTTGATGCAGCCAAGCAAGTACTCGAAGAGGGATTTCAAGCAAAGCTTTAGAAGAAGTCGAAGATTACTTCAAAAGTACTCGATAAGCCTGCAGTACTCAGCTACGAAGAGCTCGGGGGCTTGTCAGACCCGGGGCCACCGGGCTGGGAACGTAACGTAGTTTAAAGAGGTCTAAGAGATTAAGTCCGTCTTATCTCTTATTCATCTTGTTTATCTCTTATTTATTCCATTTAAATAGGAGATAAGGCTAACTGATACAGGAGGAATCTACTCGAGATATGTTCTGGTACGATTCCTTAGCTGGTATTGGTTAGTATCTTTGTAACCCTGGCCTCTCGGATATATAAGGGAGGTCAGGGACCCCTCTTAGGAGACAAGACGATCATTAGGTCATTCTACACAAAAGGCACTACAAACCACCATACAGGACGTAGGGTGTTACGCATCTTGCGGCCCGAACCTGTCTAAGTTTTGTGTTCCTTGTACCTTCGAGTTCCTGATCTCGGCGTCTCCTCGCCCAAAACTTACCACCTTGGGTATATCCCTCGGTGGGCAGCTGGTTAAACACCGACAGGCGCTTATAAAAGAAGGGGTGGGGGCACATGGAGGGGCTAACTCTGATTCCACGCCTACTGGCAGCCGCCTCCCGCGCCCACGCCCACGGTTGCCCTCGCAGACCTTGAAGTCCGGAGTGCGACGCTTCTTGCCCGTACGTGTGGATATCTTGGAGGTGCTGCATCTGCTGCATGAGGATGAGCTACACGTGAGGAGGTCTTGCAACTGTACTGCCGGCGACAGACTGCACTACCCCGATGCGCTATAGAAGTTTCGCACTCGCACGTCTAGTGGTAATTCTGTGATCTATAACACCAGTTTTCCTGATTTATGTGGTGGAAAATTTTGTTTATCGCTAGCGTAGCCCACCTCATATCTTCAGATTCCAACTTGTTTCAGTCATCAGTGTGTCAGCGGTGCGAGCAGTAGTTGTATCAAGTAGTCAAGGTAGTCGGCGATGCAAGCTGAAGTCATGCTGAGTAGTTGTTGTAGTCAGCGACGCAAGCTGGAGTCATGCTGAGTAGGCGAAAAGTAGCGGCATTTGCGGTACAACCGTAGCTTGATGGAGATCGATGTACAGGGTGAGACGGAGTTGCACAGCCGCACAGCCTTCTTGAGTAGATGCCATCGGGCATTGGATGGAACTCAAATTGCATGTACTCCTGGTAGATAGGAACCGCGTTTCGTAGCCCGAATAGGAGTCGGGTATGCTCATCCACAGATTGGATTTCATCTGACCTGAGAAGTTTTGGTGCAGCACGAGCCGAAGTCGCGTCAAGAGCGGACTCCTCCTTGATCTCCTTGGCTAGGTTAAGGAGTACAGGAGCGAGGCCCCTTCAGTAACATAGAGTACTAGTCAGGAACTCGTAATTGAAATGTTACTGGGAAGATGGGAACAAAGCCCCTTCAATAATGCAGACTATGCGTAATACTAGTCGGAAACTAGTAAACGCAGTGTTACTGAAAGTATGGGAGTGAGGCCCCTTCAGTAACGTAGAGTACAAGTCGAGAAATAGTAAAATGAGCGTTACCGGAAGTATGGGAGCAATGCCCCCTCAGTAACATAGAGTACTAGTCGGGAACTAGTAAACAGAGCGTTACTGGAATTATGGGAGTGATGTCCCTTCAGCAACATAGAGTACTAGTCGGAAACTAGTAAATGGAGAGTTACCGAAAGTATGGGAGCGAGGTCCCTTCAGTAACATAGAGTACTGGTTGGAAAATAGTAAACTGTCACGCCCTAAAATATTTAAATTTAGGATGTGAGTATCTTTTAAAATGTGTTCATCTATCAATAGGGTTTTCCAAAAAGTTTCAAAATTTTCTGACAATTATTCTCATTTATCCTAGAGCTAAATCCATTTTTTTGGAAGGCTCTAAAATCTTTTATGTCCCAAATATTTTATTTGGATTCCTCGTGTCCCAAATTACCTCCAGAGTTTTCCTTTGAATTTTTAGGGTTCTTCTGGATATATTTTTCATGGTTTAAAAATTTATCTAGACTTTTCTAGATTTATTTTAAGCTTAAAAATATGTTCCGAAAAATATTTCTATTTTGATATCAAATTCTCATCGTAGTCGGACCGATCCGTTATATCATCATTCTCCCTTTTTACTCTGTCATATCTAACACCCTATAATTTCCATTCGAGTTTCCCATTCTCTAATCTTTCTTCTCGATCAAACCTTGCTCAAAACGGAACCGTAACTTGATTTCAGCGTTCTTTTTCGAATGTGCTCCGCTGTCATAGCTACCAATGACTCGGCCTGATCCCTTCCTTCTCTTTTTCGCGCTCTCGAATAACTCGTTCATGTTCAACCAGCACTGTCAGCTCATTTTCATGTTTTGGCCCATAACCTAACTCGCTCGCCACTCAAGTCTCGATGCGAGGTCGTTTCCTTCTTTCTTTACCTCTTCCTTCCTCTCTTTACTCGCTAAATTGTGGGACCCACTGGTTAGCCCAATCTCGTTTCTCCCGTGGACAATCTGGACTCAAGGATGAGTCCTAGCCTGATGTGCCGCCTCATCCCTGCTTGCCAAACCCTAGACCTCCACGCCCCTATAAATCCTGCACGCAACCCTAGGGCCACATCTCCTCCTGGTCGTGCTCCCTCCTTCACGCCGTGTCGCATCTCGCCCTCCTGCTCGCGAAGCCTTTGTCTCTGCGTCTCTCCCTGTGCAGCCGCCTCCTCGTGTGCGCCTCTGCTGCAGCCAGCGCCCCGCCCTTCCCCTTCTGGCCGTGGCTCTCTCCTGAGCCCGTGCGCCACCACCGGAGCGCAGTCGTCGTCCTCCCTGCGTCACCTCCTGCGCCCCTGTTGCCCCTGCCCCCGTGCGCGCCACCAGGAGCGCTGTTGCCCCCCTTGGGAGCCTCCCCTGCAACAGCCGTGCGCCACCACTAGAGTGCCACCACGCCCTACACCTCCTGCGCGCCCGCGTGCCCCGCCCGCAGTTCCTGTGATGCCGTGCCGCCCTATGCCGTGCACCGTCACCACAAGCATCGCCGCCCCTGCGCGCCGTGGCCCTGCCCTTCCCCCTGCACCGCGCCCTTCCCCCTGGCTGCCTCCTCCTGCACTACCCCTGCCCAGCACCACCGCCATGAACAGAAGCACCGCCTAGGAACAGAGCCGCCGCCGCCCTCTTCTCCGGCAAAATTTGATCACCACGATGCATCCCCGCGGTAAGTAAGGTATGGAATCGAATCCCCTCGTCGTCCTCTTTCTTTTGCCCCGCTCCTCGCAATCTCCCGTGCCCTAGAATGACGGGATTTGAAAAACAGCAGCCGCCGGCCACCATGGCTGTGCTGTGGAGCTTTTACAGATTAGTCCCCGGAGAAATCTATAATTATTGTGTATTTTTCTGTGTCTTGCAAAATTTGCAGAAAACCCCCTGGATCTATTACATCTTTTAAATCCAGCCCCACCATGATCTTTTTCAGATCTAACCCTAAACTTTTCCTAAATTGCGAGCACAGTTTCTGTGTCTTGCAAATCTTCCCTGCTAGCCCCTGAAATCTATAGTTAATTATGTATAGGTCCTTACAACTTTGTTTCATACGTAGTTTCCGCGTTTTAGATCCGTTTTGATCCGTTCTTTTTGCATTAGTCTTCTAAAACCCTAAGCTATCATTTTGTAGCGTTGTTTGTATCGTGGTTCCTATTTTAAAACTAAATATAGATTTAATTTGATTAATGTCCTCTCATCTAGTTTTTCCCATTAAAATCCAATCAAGTCTTTACTCGGGTTTTCTTAATTAATTTTAATTTGATTAATATCAACTTAAATGTGTTTGTAATTTAATTTGTTTAGTTCAACACGAACCATAAAGTTCAATGTTTAGATGCTCTCACCAGTTTCTTTTATAATTAATTGTTTAATTAGGATAACTTGTGCATAGACAATTATATATAGAATTTGACTAAGTCGTACCTCGTCTTTATAAATATAAATATAAATATAATATGAGTTAATTATAATTAGGGATATTCTCTTTTGAATATCTTTTACATTAGTTTTCTAAATTAAAAAAAATGAAAGCTTATAGTTCTTTTATTTCTTTTATAACACAAAACCTCCGATAGTTGTTTCTTTTCAACCCTAGCTCCGTTTTCTGCGTTTCTTGCGCTTTCATGATCGTAGCAATGAGCCCTATCCTTTTGTACACTCTTTTAAAGCTTTCCTTTTGTTTGTTGTATCTGTTCTTAGTTGTTCTTGTTTGTTTGCTTGCTTGTATGCTTGGGTCCGATGCTTTTGTGATGTTAGAAGGAGAATGATCCAAGAGTTTTGAAGATTTAGAGTTTCAAGAATAAGAGTTGAAGACTCTGAGCAGCTATTCTCTAAAAGAAAGGCAAGTGTCCTTATTTTGATGGATCCTAATTAAGGATATGCCTAGTCTTTATGATAATTCCTTGTCAATTTGGGTTTTACCTTTATGCTGGGTAACTATTGCTTAGTTGCTATAACTGGTTCTGGTTTGGGAATAATTTATAACCATGATGGCAACAATGATGATGTTACAACTGTTTTATCCATGTACATGCCTCTTTGTGTTATTAATCACAAGATCACATGTTTTAATCGGAATATGGAGAACCACCCAGGAAAATAGTGCAACCACAATACTATATGGCTCTGTTCTTGGCTAATTAATTAGAAACTTTAGCTTGTGATGATCTTACCAAAAGGAAAAAAGGGGAGTGCGTTGATGGGGTATAGCCCGGTTCTCTTGGAGGCTTTGTTTATGGTCCTTGGCTAAGGTACCACCTCATTAGGAAGGATTATGACCATTGCGGCTTGAAATCTTAGTGGATCATTGCAAGTTAGGGAATCTTTGTAAAGGCCTCATAGTTTTGTAAAGGCCTCATAGTGAATCCCTTGCCACTCGCCTTGGAAGTGTTTAAGAGGCTAGCTACCTCGGGCAAATTGGAAGACATGAATTGTGGGTAAAGTGTACAACCTCTGCAGAGTGAAAACTGATATATCAGCCATGCTCATGGTTAAGAGCGGCTTGGACCCTCACATGATTAATGAACTTAAAGATGAATTAAATCATGAACCATGTATATAATTTTGGTTATGCTTATGCTGTATCTCTTTTCTCTCTTTTAATGTGGGTTGGTATGAACTTATACCTTAGTAATCGGGTGCTAATAAAATTTGACCAACTAAAATTACTTATCGCAGTAAGTCAGTCAGCCTTTCCTTGATTTTGGCCTTCATATCATATAATTCCCAACACTTGCTGAGTACCAACCATAAGTATACTCACGCTTGTTATAATTGCTGCTCAGAGGAGAAAGTAATGCGAAGTCTTTTGAAGATGATGCTGAGTTCTAGGTCTCCGCAACCCCCGGTCGATTGCCTGTGAAGTTTGGAGTCTTCGTTTTCAGGATAAGCTGTATAACTCTGATAATCTTTATAGTCTTTTAATTCTCTTTTCGTGATACTATTACTGATTATTCATTGATGAAGTCACTATATGTATGGAACTTGATCCTAGCATACATATAGTTATGCATTCGGTTTTGTCCTTAAAACCGGGTGTGAGATAAACTGAGCATTACTAGAAGTACGAGAGCGAGGCCCCTTCAGTAACATAGAGTACTAATCGGGAACTAGTAAACGAAGCGTTACTGGAAGTATGGGAGCGAGGCCCTTCAGTAACATAGAGTATTAGTCAGGAACTAGTAAACGGAGCATTAATGGAAGTATGGGAGCGAGGCCCCTTCAGTAACATAGAGTACTAGACGGAAACTAGTAAACTGAGCGTTACTAGAAGTATGGGAGTGAGACCCCTTTAGTAACATAGAATACTAGTTGGGAACTAGTAAACTGAGGGTTACTAGAAGTATGGGAGCAAGGACCCTTCAGTAACATAGTGTACTAGTCAGGAACCAGTAAACTGAGCGTTACTAGAAGTATTTGATCCAGTAACTGATAGATAATCATGTAGATGCTTTATTTGGCTAATTAACGGGTTCCACTAGTCATTTCCGAACGGGGCAACCACTTTTGGTAGTCACATGGCTCAGTTGTGACAGGGTTCCTGAGCTTAGCCTTGAAGAAATTGAATCCTGAGCCTATCCCTGCTGGTCCTATCATTAACCCCCGAGTGTCGGTAAAAAAGGCTCGTGATATGAGGAATAGGTGACAAGAGATCGGCCGGAAAAAAGGTTGCACTAATTAGGCTGGACATTCGTTGGGCATGTCTGTAACACCCTAATGTAATTTTCCCAAATTTTAATGAATTTATTTGGGCTTAAATAAAATTTCCGGGGTTTCCTCTAATATATCTCGCATTTAAAGTAATTTTATAACGCAAGTAATTAAAATTTATCATAGGATCAAATTGTTTGTGCATTCATGCCGCAGCATTGTTTTATTTGTGTTGAGTTATAAGTTTGAATTCAAATGGTAATTTGAATTCAATTAGATTTGTTTGAATTAGTTGAGTATAGGAAAGAAGAAGGAAAAGAAAAAGGAAAAGAGAGGAAGAAAAGAAGCCTAGCCCAGCCCAGCATCCCTCCCCTTCTCTCCTTCCTCGCGGGCCCTCTCTCCCTCTCTTTCTTCCCACGGCCCAAAGCCGCCCGAGGCCCAGCTCCTCCGATCCCTCTTTCCCTCCCCCGCGTGGGCCTCCGCGACTCCCTCAGCCCAACCCGCACGTGCGCCAGCTTCCCCTGGGCCGCTCGCTGCCGCTCGCTCGGCCCAGCCCACCGCGCGGCCCTTACCTCCCCGCTCTCTCCCTCGCGGCCGCTGACAGGGCGACCCCACCCGTCAGGGGCATCCCTTTCCTCGCGACCGAGCCAGACTCGAGCTCGAGTCCGAGCTCGACCGCACCGCCGTGTCCGCCTCCGCCTCGGGCCCACTCGCCAGGACGCCGCGTGTGTAGGATCAAGAACACCGACTAGAGGGGGGGGTGAATAGGCGGTTTAAAACTAAAACTCACAACACTAGAGAAAATTTAATTAGTAACACAAGAGAATCCTATGTCATGCTACTACTATCTCTAAAAGGTTTGCAACCTAGGGTGACAAGATACAATTCAAGCTCTAATAAATTAAATTGCTCAAAGTAAAACAAAGATAAAAATGAGCAAGAGAGATAACCAAGCTTGACACACAAATTTATCCCGTGGTGTCGATGACTTGCCGGTCACCCCTATTCCACGTTGAGGTGGATTCCAAGAATTAACCGCTCCTCTATCAAGAACCTCTTGATCTTGAGCTGGCTAGAAACAAGGAACCGCTCCACACCTCGATTTCACTAGAGTTGCTCTTCACCACTCCGGTAAGGTGAGCACAAAACCTCTCACAACCGAAATCGGGGCTTCTCAACAATCTCCTTCAAGAAGCTCCACGAAATCACCTTCTCCAAGCCGTCTAGGGAGCGGCAACTCCCAAGAGTAACAAGCCAATGATCCTTGCTTGAAGATTCCCTAGTGCCACAAAGCTCAAACTCTAAATGCAATGCACTAGGAAGCACTCTCACTCTCAAAAATGCAAATCCTTAGCAAGTGTGTGAGAGAGAGGGATGTCTTAGCTCTAGAGAGTCAAGAATGCAGTCCAAATGGCCAAGAGAGAGACCCAAAGGCCGGGCATTGGGTATATATAGACATCCCATCAAAAACTAGCCGTTACAGTCTTTTCGGCGAGATCGCGGACCGTCCGGTTTCAAAAACCGGACCGTCCGCCGTTATAAGCCAGAGAGTCAACGTGCATTAAATGCGTGTCAGAACTAGCCGTTACAGCCCTGGCGGACCGTCCGCCGTCTAACCAGCGGACCGTCCGCGGTTAGGAGATCCACCACTCCAGAGACATGGCAGTCTCTGGAACAATCCTTAAATCAGCCAGCGGACCGTCCGCGCGCAAGGAGCGGACCGTCCGCGGTTCATTCTAGAAAAACAGACAGAGACTGCAAGGTTTCTGGTTCAACATATCGCGAGTCCAGCGGACCGTCCGCCCCCCAGATGCGGACCGTCCGCGGACCAGGCCACAAGACAGACCAGAGAACACCCTCTTCTAGAACCAAGAGAGTTAGAGTGGCGGACCGTCCGCCCAAGGTGGCCGGACCGTCCGCCCCTGGTGGCCGGACCGTCCGCCGGCCACAAGACACTCCCACAATCCATCAGTAACAGTAGCGGACCATCCGCTCCCATGGTGCGGACCGTCCGCTTTTGAGCAGTCAGCTCTCAAACTTGTTCTTTTTCAAAATCCGACAAAACGAAGTTAGCCCTTATGCATGCACTTAGATATTTTGAGCAAAATGGCACTAGAGACCTGTCAAGCACGAGTACATGACCCCTCTTGATAGTACGGCTATCTATCCAACAAATCCGGTCACTTATCATCCACTAAGCACCTTGTGACCGGTAAAATTCAAAGGACCCTATTTTATACCTTTGCCTTGAGCCCAAACTTTTCTCATCGTCTCCAAAGATCCACACGTTCGCAAATAACTCTCATTTATCCGTGGATCAACCTATACTCATTTTCTCAAAAAGAATTGTTAATCCACAAACTGTTATCATTAATTACCAAAACACGAATTAAGGGCCTAGATGCTTTCAGCGTGGCCGCCCTATAAAGCCCCGCCGCCTCTCTAGGGTTTCCCCTAAGCCGCCGTCGTGCCCCGTTCGCACAAACCCTAGCCCTGAGCACCGCCGTCGTCGCAAGCCTCGGATCGCCGCCGCGCCGGCTCCTCGCCGCCTTCCGCCGTCGCCCAAGCACCGTGGGTTTGCCCCGGTGGGGTAAGGATCCTTTCCCGCCTCCCTTTCCCCTCGGTCTCGCCTCTCTGCGGCCGCGCACGCTCGCCGGCGTCCCCGAGCCGCTCGCCGCCGTCGCTCGGCCGCTACGGCCAGCATTGCCGCCCCCGAACCCCTCAAATCATTTCCCTGTGTCCTCCTCTCTCTCCCCGACCGGATCTCATCGTCCATCGCCCGCGGAATCGCTCCATCGCGTGGCGCCGGCGAGCTCTCCGCTGTGCCCGTAGTCCCGCCGCCGCCGGAGCCGCCGGAGTACTCTCAGCCGTTCGATCCGAGGGTAACGGTCTGGATTAGATCCAGACCGGTATCTGACCCGCGCCGCACGATTTCAAACCGACGGATCGGATTAGATCCCGATCGGCATTAGATCTCAGCCGCTCGTTTTAAATCCGGTGGACCGCGTGAGCTTCAACCGTAGATCCTTCCCCAACCGTCCGATCCCGATCCAAGGGCTGAGATTTGCGCGTACCCCTTCGGGTAATAGATCTAATCTCAGCCGCCTGCTTTAGATCCAACGGCCCAGATTAAAGCATACCCCTTCGGCCAGCCGTTTTGCTAAAGAGCCCCTGTTCTTTTGATGTATCAACCCGCCATCCTTTCTGTAGCCTGTAAATATTTACAAATAGGTCCTTTTCCTCCCTTTTAACCCCCTGAGCTTTCCAGTTTTCATACCCGCAGTCCATGCCGCGTGTTTTCACGTGCTAGCCCTTGTGTCTACCCTTTATTTACGATTAGACCCTCGGTTTTTGCCCAGAACCCCCTGGAAGTTCTGTTTTTCTCGCAGATAGGTCCCTGTATCTTGTTTCAAGCGTAGTTTTCGCGTCTTAGCTCCGTTTTAGGTGTTCTTTATATCCACGCGATCGTTGTAACGCGTAGAATAGTCCTAGGCCAATTTTGTGTGCTGTTCTATTGTATTGGTGTACTGTTTTCTTATAGTTTGCTATTGTTTGTGCATGTGTGTATGTGTGGACTATACTTGATGATGTGAGTAGACGCGGAGCCTTTGGACCAGTACCAGGAGCCACCATCTTCTGAAGCTTTTGAGCAGCAGCAGGAGAACTTCGAGGAAGGCAAGTATAACATGAATATCCTATCACTTTTTAATACAATTTCATACTGCATTTTAAAACTGCATGCCTATAAGCATTTCCTAGCCACTTTATATCCTATATATATATATCCTTTGGGTTGCATTTTGGTTAGTTGTGTTAGGTTGCTGCGCTATAACACACTTGGTCCTTGTTAATTAATTTGACTAATGGATCTATGCAACTTAATCCTGAGCATGGCCCTCTGTGCTGTGTGCTTGAGCGGCTCACGTCTCCGTAAAAGATGTTTTGTTAGAAACTTGGTTTAGGGGGCCAGCACGGTGCTTAGTGCTTGGTTGGCCACTCTCCATAAGGATCGGTTCATAGAGCGACAACCTGGGACAACCGCGCAACCACAAGACTGGAATGGGATGGTCTTGACTTACTAATTAGGTCATGTTGGTTCGGGAGTAACTTACCTGCGTGGGCAAGAGGGGTGGTAGGCTTCAATGGTCCCTGCTCCTCCGGCTTGGTCTGTGCTATGTGTCTTGTACCCCCGGAGGTGGGCCCCATCGTAGCTGATCCAGAAACCTTAGCGGTTACACCTTACCAATGTGATCCTTTGTAACAGTCTCCTAGTGTGCTTGCTAGCCATCTCACCTAAGGAAGTGTGATGAACAACTAGCGTAGCTCACGACTTGTGGGTAAAGTTGTGCAACCTCTCGAGAGTGTAAAACTGATATATCAGCTGTGCTCACAGTCATGAGCGGCCCAGATCCTCCGTCTGATTAGTGGGGTTATCAACCTTTGGTTAGGGAGATTTCCCCGGGGTGGTTTTGGTTCGGACGGTTCTCAGTAGTTCTTAATTAATATTGATTAATTTCTTATGCAATCTGGGTTTATGGTAATTCATCCACCTATAGTAAATAGTTTTAATAAAATTTGCCAAGACTAAAAGCTAATGCAGTTGGGTCAGCCAACCTAGAGCCTCATAGTTTGTGTTATACTTGTTGAGTACTAGTTTGTACTCACCCTTGCATCTCTACTCTTCTGTTCCATTTCGGATATCTTCGACTGCTGCTCAGTGCCCGGCAACATGGAGGACTACGTCAGCGGCTTCGACGACTACTAGGCGTTTGTCTCCCAGTCGACGTCCCTGTGGCGCCCAGCTCTTCATGTATTTCATGTTACGCTTCCGCACACTTGAACCGATTCTTGATTCGGTTGTAATAAAATAATTCATTTACAATTTATATTAAAGTTATTCATGATATGTGTTGTGATATCTTGATGATTCTGTTGTATATATGTGTGACTTAATCCTGGCGCATATATGATTGCTCGATTTATGCTCGTTATAAATCGGGTGTGACAGAATTGGTATCAGAGCCATATCGACTGTAGGACGAAGCCTAGATAGATCTGGACGAGTATAGGACTTCTTTTCTCTTGCCTTGCTTCCGCAAATCTTCTAACATCATTTCCTGTCTCTATTCCTTGAGTCTTAAGTTCTTGATTTGCTATCTCTCTCCTGTCCTTTCTAAGAGATAGCTTGAGCTTTCCGTAGACGTTGGCCTAAGTCGCCTAATCTTATAAGCTAAAAGTTTAGGTTGTCCCGATAAAAAATATACGCTAGAACGAGTGTGTTAGTCGAGTGGTGTGATAAACTCGACTAAGTTGTGAACATTGAATGGTTGTTATTGTGCAAATGTATGACTTGGGTCTTTGGTTGATTGCATAGTTTAGTAGTTAAATTTGTTCATGCAAATCGACCCTAACACAACTTGAACTAAATAATAAAATTGAGTTAGAACGTTGGGGGTAAAACCTATATTTCCTTTCTCTCTGTCACATCCTACCGAAGTTTCATTTCCACAGCTGCACAATATCTCGTTCTCATAAAATTTTGTTTGTTGCAATCAGATGGTGAACACCAGGCGCACCGGTTCCGGTTCTGACCAGCAGGAGCAGAACAACCAGGGTACTGGTCAGCCATTGCCGATGTCGCCACCACTGACCCCGGAGTAGTTCTTCTAGCTCCAGATGCAGATGATGGTGACCCTGAACAATACCGTTCAGGCCTTGCAGCATATCCACGCCCAGCCACCGCCTCCTCCGCCGCCTCAGCCCCGTGATCGGCGTGCGGATTTCCTGAGAGGTCATCCCCCGACCTTCTCTCACGCCACGGACCCACTCCAGGCGGACGACTGGCTTCGTTCGGTGGAGCGCCAGTTGGTTGTTGCGCAGTGCGACGACCGGGAGAGAGTTCTGTACGCAGCAGGGCAGCTGCGAGGCTCCGCTCTCGACTGGTGGGAGTCCTACCCGGCTCAGGACCGCGACTCTCTCACCTGGGTCCAGTTCCGTGAGCGCTTCAGGAACCATCACATCCCTGAGGGCATAATGAAGATGAAGCAGAAGGAGTTCCGTGCCCTTAAGCAGGTAAAATTGAAGGAAATTCTCTGCAATTTCTTTGGAGCTTCGATCTATCCTTGATCTCTTTCGTGAGCCTGACATTGAGCGATTTCTATCCTTGTTATCTGTGTTCGTTGTTTTAGGGGTCTATGACGGTGACGGAGTACCTTGACCGTTTCCTTCAGCTTGCCCACTACGCCCCTGCTGACGTCGCCCGTGATAGCGACAAGCAGGAGTATTTCAAGGAAGGACTGGATGATCACATCCAGTATGCGCTGCTGAACCACCGCTTCGACAACTTCAACCAGCTGGTTGATGCTACCCTCAACACCGAGCGCAAGCGCCGGGAGATTGAGGATAAGAAGAGGAAGATGGCTCCATCCTCTTCGGGCAGCAACACTCAGCCCCGATATCAGCATCCACCGCAGCAGCAGCAGCAGAGGCCGCCCCAGCAGTACCAGCAGCGGCAGCAGTTTCCTCCTCGTCCTCCGCAGCAGGCAAGACAGGGACAGAGGCTTCCAGCGCCTCCGGCTCCACCAGCTCAGAGGCAGGGAGTGCCCACTCCTCCTGCCGGGCAGCAGGCCACTGCATTTCTGCGAGTGTGCTTCCACTGCGGCGAGCCGGGGCACTACGCCAATGTCTGCCCTCGGAAGGCGCAGGCAGGACAGCAGGGGCGTGCAGCACCGCCCAAGGCCCCAGCTCAGGGCAGGGTGAACCACGTGACGGCCGAGGCAGCGGCCGAGGCTTCTAATGTGGTCATTGGTACGTTTATGGTTAATGCCCATCCTGCTATAGTGCTTTTTGATACTGGTGCTACGCATTCTTTCATCACCCAGTCTTTTGTTGAGCATCATGGCATTACTACCAGCACATTAAAGAGGTGCATGTTAGTATCTTCACCGGGAGGGCAGTTGAGGTCTCATGTCTTCTGTCCCAGAGTCAGTGTGGCCATAAGGGGGATAGATTTCAGTGCGAATCTGATGGTGCTAGACACCAAGGGCATTGATGTGATCCTCGGGATGGAGACTCTTGCCAAGTGGGGAGTCCGGATAGATTGTGCTCAGAGGACGGTTCTTCTGTCAGCACCGGATGGTCAGGAGGTCACTGTTGGAGCTACAGAGCCTTCTGGATTTCTTCATCAGATGGAGGCTAGACCCACGGATGGTATTCGCGTGGTGTCTGAATTCCCGGATGTCTTTCCGGATGATTTGCCAGGTATGCTGCCTGATCGCGACATTGAGTTTTCTATTGATCTCTTGCCTGGCACAGCTCCTATTGCTAAGAGGCCCTATCGTATGGCACCTATGGAGCATGAGAAAGTTAAGAAGACTGTCGACGAGTTGCTAGCCAAGGGCTATATCCGTCGCAGTTTCTCTCCTTGGGCTTTTCCTGTTTTGCTTGTAGAGAAGAAGGATGGCGCGAAGAGGATGTGCGTCGATTATCGGGATCTGAATGCAGTCACCATCAAGAACAAGCATCCATTGCCGCGTATTGAGGATCCCTTCGATCAGCTTCAGGGCACTTGTGTGTTCTCAAAGATTGATCTGCGTTCAGGTTATCATCAGCTGAAGATTCGTTCCGAGGATATCCCGAAGACGGCATTCACTTGCAAGTATGGGCTATATGAGTATACGGTCATGTCCTTTGGCTTGACCAATGCTCCGGCTTTCTTCATGCATTTGATGAACAAGGTTTTCATGGATTATCTGGACACCTTTCTGGTGATATTCATTGATGATATCCTGATATATTCCAAGTCAGAAGCGGAGCATGAAAAGCATCTGAGGCTTGTATTGCAGAGGCTCAGAGAGCACAAGCTGTATGCCAAGCTCAGCAAGTGCGAATTCTGGATTGACGAGGTTCCGTTCCTCGGTCATGTCATCTCCAAGGGAGGTATTGCTGTGGACCCCGGGAAGGTGAAGGATGTGCTTGACTGGGTGAGACCACAGACCGTGAAGGAAGTCCACTCTTTTCTGGGCTTAGCGGGATATTATCGGAGGTTCATTGAGAATTTCTCCAAGATTGCGAAGCCTTTGACTTCCTTGCTAGAGAAGAGTGTGGATTTCTGTTGGACTGATGAGCGTCAGAAAGCCTTCGAGGAGTTGAAGAAGAGGTTGACTACGGCGCCAGTCCTTACTCTGCCAGACCAGAGCAAGAGGTTCACAGTGTATTGTGATGCTTCGAGGGATGGTCTTGGTTGCGTTCTGATGCAGGAGGGCAGGGTTATAGCTTATGCTTCGCGGCAGTTGCGCCGGCACGAGCTAAATTATCCCACTCATGATCTGGAGTTAGCCGCAGTTGTGCATGCTCTGAAGATATGGAGGCATTACTTGTTTGGCCAGCAGTGTGACATTTACACTGATCACAAGAGCCTCAACTATATTTTCACTCAGAATGAGCTGAACATGCGGCAGAGAAGATGGCTAGAATTGGTCAAGGATTATGACCTGGAGATTCACTATCATCCGGGCAAGGCCAATATCGTGGCAGATGCTCTGAGCAGGAAGAGCTACGTTAACATGGCCGTAGCTTTTCAAATGCCTCAGGAGTTATGCGAGGAGTTTGAGCAGTTGAGTCTGGGTTTCTTGCATCATACCTTGGGTACATCATTCGAGGCAGAACCCACTCTAGAGGCCGAGATCAGGCAGCATCAGAAGGAAGATAAGAAGCTGCAGGAGATTCATGAGCTGCTTAAGATTGGCAAAGCCCCTCATTTCAGAGAGGATGATCAGGGTACCTTGTGGTACAAGGGTCGGATATGTGTGCCGGATGTAGGAGATCTCAGGAAATTGATTCTGAGTGAGGCTCACGATACAGCATATTCTATCAATCCAGGCAGCACGAAGATGTATTACGACCTGAAGGAATGATTCTGGTGGTATGGAATGAAGCGTTCAGTTGCAGAGTACGTGGCTATCTGTGACACTTGTCAGCGTGTCAAGGCAGAGCATCAGAGGCCAGCAGGACTATTGCAGCCGTTGAAGATTCCAGAGTGGAAATGGGAGGAGATCACTATGGACTTCATTGTTGGTTTGCCTCGTACTCAGAAGGGGTACAACTCTATATGGGTAGTAGTGGATCGGTTGACGAAGGTTGCCCACTTCATTCCGGTGAACACTACTTACTCCGGCGCTAGACTCGCAGAGTTGTACATTTCCAGGATTGTCTGTCTGCATGGTGTTCCTAAGAAGATCATATCTGATCGAGGATCTCAGTTTACTTCACGGTTCTGGGAGCAGCTGCATGATTCGTTGGATATGAAGCTGCGCTTCAGTACTGCGTATCATCCTCAGACAGATGGGCAGACAGAAAGAACCAACCAAGTGTTGGAGGATATGCTTCGAGCTTGTGCTATTCAGTATGGTACCAGCTGGGATAAATGCCTGCCGTATGCAGAGTTTTCATACAACAACAATTATCAGGCCAGTCTGAAGAAATCCCCTTTCGAGGCCCTGTATGGTCGTAAGTGCCGGACTCTGCTGTATTGGGATCAGATTGGCGAGAGGCGGGTATTTGGTCCGGACATTATTGAAGAGGCAGAACAACTGGTGCAGCAGGTGCGCGAGAACCTGAGGGTCGCTCAGACTCGTCAGAAGAGTTACGCGGATGTTCGTCGCCGAGATTTGACCTTTGCAGTGGGTGATCATGTATATCTGAAGGTCTCGCCGATGAGAGGAATCCGCAGGTTTAATGTGAGAGGGAAGTTAGCCCCTCGATATATTGGCCCGTTCAAGGTGTTGGAACGGAAAGGTGAAGTGGCATATCGCTTGGAGTTGCCTTCCAACCTCTCAGGGGTGCATGATGTGTTTCACGTGTCTTAGCTGAAGAAGTGCTTGAGGGTGCCAGAAGAGCAAGCACCGTTAGAAGGGTTGGATGTACAGGAAGATCTGACTTACACCGAGCATCCGGTGAAGATTCTGGAGACATCCGAGAGAGTTACCAGAAACAAGAAGATCAAGATGTGCCATGTTCAGTGGAGTCATCACACAGAGGACGAAACTACTTGGGAGCGAGAAGATGAGCTGAGAAAGACATATCCCGATCTCTTTGCTAGCTAGCCTATCAGAATCTCGGGACGAGATTCCTATAAGGGGGGTAGGTTTGTAACACCCTAATGTAATTTTCCCTAATTTTAATGAATTTATTTGGGCTTAAATAAAATTTCCAGGGTTTTCTCTAATATATCTCGTATTTAAAGTAATTTTATAACGCAAGTAATTAAAATTTATCATAGGATCAAATTGTTTGTGCATTCATGCCGCAGCATTGTTTTATTTGTGTTGAGTTATAAGTTTGAATTCAAATGGTAATTTGAATTCAATTAGATTTGTTTGAATTAGTTGAGTATAGGAAAGAACAAGGAAAAGAAAAAGGAAAAGAGAGGAAGAAAAGAAGCCTAGCCCAGCCCAGCATCCCTCCCCTTCTCTCCTTCCCCGCGGGCCCTCTCTCCCTCTCTTTCTTCCCACGGCTCAAAGCCGCCCGAGGCCCAGCTCCTCCGATCCCTCTTTCCCTCCCCCGCGTGGGCCTCCGCGACTCCCTCAGCCCAACCCACACGCGCGCCAGCTTCCCCTGGGCCGCTCGCTGCCGCTCGCTCGGCCCATTCCACCGCGCGGCCCTTACCTCCCCGCTCTCTCCCTCGCGGCCGCTGATAGGGCGACCCCACCCGTCAGGGGCATCCCTTTCCTCGCGACCGAGCCGGACTCGAGCTCGAGTCCGAGCTCGACCGCACCGCCGTGTCCGCCTCCGCCTTGGGCCCGCTCGCCAGGACGCCGCGTGGCCGCCCTATAAAGCCCCGCCGCCTCTCTAGGGTTTCCCCTAAGCCGCCGTTGTGCCCCGTTCGCGCAAACCCTAGCCCCGAGCACCGCCGTCGCCGCAAGCCTCGGATCGCCGCCGCGCCGGCTCCTCGCCGCCTTCCGCCGTCGCCCAAGCACCATGGGTTTGCCCCGGTGGGGTAAGGACCCTCTCCCGCCTCCCTTTCCCCTCGGTCTCGCCTCTCCGCGGCCGCGCGCGCTCGCCGGCGTCCCCGAGCCGCTCGCCGCCGTCGCTCGGCCGCTACGGCCAGCATTGCCGCCCCCGAACCCCTCAAATCGTTTCCCTGTGTCCTCCTCTCTCTCCCCGACTGGATCTTGTCGTCCATCGCCCGCGGAATCGCTCCATCGCGTGGCGCCGGCGAGCTCTCCGCCGCGCCCGTAGTCCCGCCGCCGCCGGAGCCGCCGGAGTACTCTCAGCCGTTCGATCCGAGGGTAACGGTCTGGATTAGATCCAGACCGGTATCTGACCCGAGCCGCACGATTTCAAACCGACGGATCGGATTAGATCCCGATCGGCATTAGATCTCAGCCGCTCGTTTTAAATCCGGTGGACCGCGTGAGCTTCAACCGTAGATCCTTCCCCAACCGTCCGATCCCGATCCAAGGGCTGAGATTTGCGCATACCCCTTCGGGTAATAGATCTAATCTTAGCCGCCTGCTTTAGATCCAACGGCCCAGATTAAAGCATACCCCTTCGGCCAGCCGTTTTGCTAAAGAGCCCCTATTCTTTTGATGTATCAACCCGCCATCCTTTTTGTATCCTGTAAATATTTACAAATAGGTCCTTTTCCTCCCTTTTAACCCCCTGAGCTTTCCAGTTTTCATACCCGCAGTCCATGCCGCGTGTTTTCACGTGCTAGCCCCTGTGTCTACCCTTTATTTATGATTAGACCCTCGGTTTTTGCCCAGAACCCCCTGGAAGTTCTGTTTTTCTCGCAGATAGGTCCCTATATCTTGTTTCAAGCGTAGTTTTCGCGTCTTAGCTCCGTTTTAGGTGTTCTTTATATCCACGCGATCGTTGTAACGCGTAGAATAGTCCTAGGCCAGTTTTGTGTGCTGTTCTATTGTATTGGTGTACTATTTTCTTATAGTTTGCTATTGTTTGTGCATGTGTGTATGTGTCGACTATACTTGATGATCGTGAGTAGACGCAGAGCCTTTGGACCAGTACCAGGAGCCACCATCTTCTGAAGCTTTTGACCAGCAGCAGGAGAACTTCGAGGAAGGCAAGTATAACATGAATATCCTATCACTTTTTAATACAATTTCATACTGCATTTTAAAACTGCATGCCTATAAGGATTTCCTAGCCACTTTATATCCTATATATATATATATATATATCCTTTGGGTTGCATTTTGGTTAGTTGTGTTAGGTTGCTGCACTATAACACACCTGGTCCTTGTTAATTAACTTGACTAATGGATCTATGCAACTTAATCCTGAGCGTGGCCCTCTGTGCTGTGTGCTTGAGCGGCTCACGTCTCCGTAAAAGATGTTTTGTTAGAAACTTGGTTTAGGGGGCCAGCACGGTGCTTAGTGCTTGGTTGGCCACTCTCCATAAGGACCGGTTCATTGAGCGACAACCTGAGACAACCGCGCAACCACAAGACTGGAATGGGACGGTCTTGACTTACTAATTAGGTCGTGTTGGTTCGGGAGTAACTTACCTGCGTGGGCAAGAGGGGTGGTAGGCTTCAATGGTCCCTGCTCCTCCGGCTTGGTCTGTGCTGTGTGTCTTGTACCCCCGGAGGTGGGCCCCATCGTAGCTGATCCAGAAACCTTAGCGGTTACACCTTACCAATGTGATCCTTTGTAACGGTCTCGTAGTGTGCTTGCTAGCCATCTCACCTAAGGAAGTGTGATGAACAACTAGCGTAGCTCACGACTTGTGGGTAAAGTTGTGCAACCTCTCGAGAGTGTAAAACTGATATATCAGCTGTGCTCACAGTCATGAGCGGCCCAGATCCTCTGTCTGATTAGTGGGGTTATCAACCTTTGGTTAGGGAGATTTCCCCGGGGTGGTTTTGGTTCGGACGGTTCTCAGTAGTTCTTAATTAATATTGATTAATTTCTTATGCAATCTGGGTTTATGGTAATTCATCCACCTATAGTAAATAGTTTTAATAAAATTTGCCAAGACTAAAAGCTAATGCAGTTGGGTCAGCCAACCTAGAGCCTCATAGTTTGTGTTATACTTGTTGAGTACTAGTTTGTACTCACCCTTGCATCTCTACTCTTCTGTTCCATTTCGGATATCTTCGACTGCTGCTCAGTGCCCGGCAACGTGGAGGACTACGTCAGCGGCTTCGACGACTACTAGGCGTTTGTCTCCCAGTCGACGTCCCTGTGGCGCCCAGCTCTTCATGTATTTCATGTTACGCTTCTGCACACTTGAACCGATTCTTGATTCGGTTGTAATAAAATAATTCATTTACGATTTATATTAATGTTATTCGTGATATGTGTTGTGATATCTTGATGATTCTATTGTATATATGCGTGACTTGATCCTGGCGCATATATGATTGCTCGAGTTATGCTCTTTATAAATCGGGTGTGACAATGTCTAAGAGTAGTATAGCGAGGAAGTCATGACTAACCCAAATAATAAACATAAATGGCGACCCTGACTAAGTGGTAAAAAGGGGTGCTTTTAGGTTTATGGAACCCCTTGTTTCGAGATATAATCCTAAAATAATGGTTGAACAAACAAAACACCTAAAAGACCCTCAGAAAACTTCCTTGAATCAGGTGCTTAATTTATGAATAAATCATTATTCGAGTAGTCCCGTTGCCTTTCTTCGTAGCCTTTGTTGAGTGGCGGAGCTCTCCGGGCCCTCCGAAGGGTTTGACATTCGAAGGTGGAATGCTTGCTCTTTGGGTGCCATGAGCATCACTTGCGGAGAGCCTCCTCAAATCGTTCCTTCAAGCTTAGGGTTTTCTTTCTTCAGGGTGGTTGTTCCTCAACTTCTGGCTTGTGTTTCTAAGTTGTACCTAGGTAGTCGAGGGGATATGATAGTTGGTAGGGCTGTAGGCCTCCACCACATTGTGCTCCTGTTGCCTGGCGATGATGATGTTGTGGGCGTCCTGGCCGGCGTTGATGATAGTGCGGAGGTCGCTTGTGGAGCAGTCGTAGAGGTTGCCAGGCTGGTGTTGGTGCTGTCCTAGTACGCGCTGCCTATGCGCGGCACGCTTAGCATTCCTGAGCTTATGCCGCTCTTTTTGGATGTCGACTTCATCTTCGATCTTCGTGGTTCCCACAGTGTTGAGAGCATGTACAGGAAGATCATGATGGGCGAATGCCCTCGCTGTGTCTAGATTGGGACCGGGTGTGTCGGAGATGTAGTCATCATCATTGATGTAGTAGTCAACCAATTGAACGTACTCCGATCCTTCATTGTCTTTGTCGACGTGAATCATGAATACCTCGCGATCTGGTGTGAAGCGTTTGGTACTCGTAGCCCAACCTTCTTCGTCATTCAAAGAAGCGAGAGGTCTGCCTTCTTGGAAAGGGAGTTCATCAGAGTTGATAATGGATTGTGGTGGGCTTGATTCGAGAAATTTGGAGGCCTTTCTACCATTCCAATGCTCAAGCTTGCTCGATCGAGTTGAACCTCTTGCCAGACTCTGGCGGCTGCCTATTATAGGCATTGCATGAGTAGCTGAATCCAAATGGTTGTCGTAAACAGTAGCCCCCTGACGTCCGGTGGCTTCTTCTTCTCTGAGTTGCAGTAGGTGATCGAAGTCCTCTTCCAATATGGAGAGGGTCTTTGGGTAGGACCACCTCAGACCGAATTGGACTTGGTCTTGGGGTTTTGAGTTTGCTGATGAAGTCGTCGAAATCACGATCGAATGCCTTCGGCTCCTAGGGGTTGATGTGCTGAAGGGTGGTTTCTACGAGATTGATGCACTCTACGATACCTAGGCCGACTCGGTCGATGCCGGAGAAGATGTCGCTGGTGGCGACAGGAATATGGTGGGGGGTCTCAGGGCAGTTCCGTGTCGAGGATGCCAGGTCAGGCTGATGGAGAGTGGCTTCCGTGAGCTTGATGCATTCGGTGATGCAGTTGTCCACCTGATCTATCCCGGCAATTAGATGGTCAGGACTGATCAATGGGTGAGGGTTTACCTTGATATGCCTTGCGTAGCTTCCAATTAGATCGGAAAGTTTGATCCCGCCGAGATCATCGGCAAGATTGTTGATGTCGCAGCTGGATGTCAGAGCAGATGCCTCCGACTTCTTGGGGTTGGCCAGGTGGTCGGTGAAACCACCTAAGTCGTTGATGATGTAGATCCAGGGGCTGAAGGTGAACGTGGTGCCCTCGTTGGGCACTTTGCTGGTAAAGTGGAAAAATACCATAGAGTTCTCCGGTGGATGCTCGATGAACACCCCTACTTGGTGCGCCAGCTATTGGTGTTTCACCTCCAAGCCCACCGAGGGATATCCTCGAGGTGGTAGATTGTAGGCAGGGTGTCGCCGAGATCAGGAACTCGAAGGTGCAAAGAACACAAGATTTAGACAAGTTCGGGCTATCGAGAGCGTAATACCCTACGTCCTGTGTGGTGGTTTGTATTGCTTATGTGTTGATGTGTTTCGAGGGGTCCCTGCTCACCCTTATATAGTCTGGGGAGATAGGGTTACATGAAAATCCTAGCCAGATATGAGCTTAGGAGTCCTACCCGAGTACTACTTGGATAGTTTCCTTCTATTCCAACTAGTTCTATTACAATATGAGTAGTTACAAGGCATGAGCCATGTCCCATCCCTTATCCTAGAATATGTACGCTATGTGTACAGTGTGGCAGTACCAAACTGAATTACACCGGCTCAAGTACGCAAGTCCTCTCTCAAGGGCTCCAACGTACTTCAAACAGTGTAATCCCTTGGCCTATCGGGTAACGTCCCGATAAACCACCGAATGCAGGATCAAACAAGGTACCTCTCACGAAGGCGAGTCCAGAGATACAAATGCCGACCCTTTTTACATCACAGATATAATATCACATGGCATACAATCATAGTATAAAAAAACTAACTAGTTCGAATTTATACAAGACTTTTCCAAAGTTATAGTATCTGCAGCGGAAAATACACGCGATTTTACAGACGTCGCACAACGGATGTTTGAGCTAAGCCCATGCCCAACATCACTCGGAGGGACCTGTGTTGGCCGGGGACGGATCCAACTCCACGGACCAACCATCGGGGAGAACATAGGGCCATAGCATAAGCAGAGTGGAGTCCTCAGGGGAAATACCTGAAAACAAGTTACATGGCAAGGCTGAGTATACTAATACTCAACAAGACTTACCCGATTCATGATACACTTAGCCATGTAACTAGACTTATGAAGGCTTATAATGGTTCTGGGTTTAATTTCAGCTGAAAAGCAACAAAGAATAGATCCTTAATTTCAAATTTTAGCTTTCAGGTTCTAGTTGATTATTCATTCTAAGTAAGCAACTATAGCTATTCAAACATGGTAGAACTTTCTCAACAAACATTATCTTTGATAACTATCAAATTGCTCTTATTACTCTATGTGGCAAAGGGATTAAGCAGTCTCAATCTCCGCGAGAAACGGACGATTCCTGAATCGAATTTCAGCCTTGCAAGGGTAAACCTAACTCACACGCTTGGAACATCCAACGATTGTTCCGAAGCAACCGTTTGCCTTTCATTCCGACTCGTGGATCAGATCTACCACAAGCGACTGCAGGACCATACGCACATCCAATGTGCAGGACGTACGTCTGTAGAGCGACTACATGATTGTACTCCTGGTTGCCAGGCAACACGTATTCCCACACATCGAATCAAGTAACAGGAAAAACCAAATACGAGTGGTGGGAGGTATGTCCACTCCTCGGGCCGATTGGTTACTAGGCTTACCGCTTACCATATTTCGTGGCATGTGGCTAGTACTTTCAAACGCTTAACCACCGCTACCACACACTGCGACCTTATCAAATTCATCAACACAGACGGGGTATCAACTCAACCATGATACCTTACATAAATCCCATCCGTCATCCTTATAGTGATTACAGGAAGGTAAACATTGCAATTCCTATATCGCGCGAGTGACAGGAGATCACCCGACTTCTACCGGTCCTATTAGCAGAGCATCTATTCGATATGGACTCAGGTGCAATACATAGGTTCCTAAGATTCATGCATCTAGGGTTCCATTTCATCTCCTAGACTTAATGCAAGATATAATATATAAGTATAAGATTGCATAATGTAGTAATTTGAAATACTGGGTTATGCACCGGGGCTTGCTTTTACTGATGGGGCTAGAGTCAGGGATGTTAGTATTATTATCTTCTGAACTTTAGTTCGGGGCTTCAGATAATCCCTTGGTGACGTTCATTTGGTCTTCAAAAATATCCTCTGCAGACTTCTGGGAGATCTTGTAGGTATCATTTGCGGAAGTAGTCGTATCTACATGCAATGCAACATTACATTCAAAGTGTGCACATAAAACTATCTTAATTCATGATAAAGTTGCAATCCAACACTCATTTAACATATTACTCATATAACAATCAAAAAGATCAGAAACTAACTTGGGTAGAGCTTTAGTTGGATAACTGATTAAAATTGACTATTTGTTGAGGATTACAACAAAGCTGATTGGAAACAACAGGGTTTTAGCCGATAGAATCGGCAAAGGAGGGAGTTATCTACATAGTTTTTAGGAAATCTGCTGATTTCTGTTTGGAAGAGAAATCGGCAGGAGCGGTCTATGTATATGAGTAGAAGAGATTAGCCTATTTGAGTTCACCTGGGGTCAAATTGGCTGATATGGATAGGAACGTTAAAGGTATAATACTTTAAGGATAGAAAAAGGAAGGATCTTGCCGATTGGATTATCAGCATGTTTTTGGCCTATCCGATTGGTTGGTGCATTGGCCTTGGCCTTAGCCGATTCATGTGCATCAGGTCTAGCCGATAGGATGTCTACTGGTGCTAGCCGATTGGCCAAAGCTGTATCGGCCGTGCCTAACAGAGACTCTTATTGTGTTAACTTGCCGATCTGTGGTGGTGCGTTTCGGCAGGTGCAGTCGATATGCCATCTACATCGGATGTCTAGCTGATCACTGTGCGCATCGGCATAGCCGATTTGTGTGTTTAGCAACTAGTCGATCTGTGAACATCGGCACGCTAGACGATCAGGGTATGTAACTATTCAATATTGGAAGTAGCCGACTGTGCAACAACCACTCGACTCGTTTACATGTAACTATTTAATTGAGCATTGGTAAACTAGCCGAGAGTGTGAACATTGGCCGAGCTGATATGTGCGCATGTACTAGATTTGTGAATCGATACAAGTAGTCGATCAGTGCATTTGCAAACTAGTTGATTAGTGAACATCGGCTGAGCCGATTTGTGTACGTGTACTAGTCGATCGTGAATCGGCCTACTAGCCGATTTAGTGCATCGGCACATTAGCCGATTTACACATCGGGTTGAACTAGTCGAGTGATGTATTGGCATAGCTAGTTGACTAGTGCGAGTAACTAGCCAATGGTGTATTGGTAGACTAGTCAAACTATGCATCCATATGGTCTGTGTCTTGGCGTATTCAGCCGATTGGTGGGTCGGCTGTGTAGCTAGTTTTCATCCTTAATGTTCTCCTACATCTATTGGGGTACATTAGCCGTGTAGCTGATTGTCCTATTCTGCACTAACTGTGCTTAATTGAGATGTGCTTAAGTGTTATCCTAGGTAACTGGGTATGGTTGCATCGGCTTGATTACGTCAGTACAACAATCGATTGACATACAGCCGATGGGGTCATCTAAACCGAACTCGCTACAAGAACCAGGTGGGATAGAACACTAATATCGGACTAGACTAATGGGACCACAAGTGCGGAACTAGACTAAAGAGGATGTGGCGGATGGGCTTGTGCCGATAGACGTATAGCTGAGAGGGCGTGTGTGGTCAACAATCTCAGCCGATAAATCGGCCGATAGGAGTGCGCTGATAGAGAGGGGTAACTAAACATCACAAAAGTCTGCCATAGGGGCAGCAAGCACATCAGGCATGGTGCACAATTTAACTTCAGTCAATCTATTGCAAGGACTTTGGCTACCAAGAGCTAATCAAGTTTAGCATCACACAACCAGCAGGTTAAATATAAATCAAATGTTTCACTTTCAGATTAGACATCTCATATGTTTTAGAGTTGTACAACAAGTCTAACTAAGATTCGAACAAGTGGCACAAGAAACATATTGCAACAACAAGCACACATGACTAAATATAGCTTTAAGTGGTTCATAAATTATTCCAAGTCGTACATCATGACACAAGTGTCACAAGGTCTCATGTATGTTAGCTAAGTTGTACCGGGGTTACGAGCTAGTTTTAGCAAGCATACAAACTATACCATGCTTAAGCAATTAACTTTAAAGCACATGCTCAGAATCTGAGCAGCCGCACCGAGACACTTGTTGTAACCATAACTCATGTTATAAGTACCCAACAAGGGTAACATGACTTACTCAGGAACAAGAATTAGCTACTGAAATTAACAGGTAGGAAAGCACCTCTTAGTAACACTCAACAAGAAAACTATATCTAGGAACCAAATAAATGCAACAACTTAACATGCAGCAAGGATCTGGTAGCACAGATTAACTTGCATGATAACACACTGATAAGGAGTGTAAACACAATTTACCAGCATTTATTGCCAACCTAAAGTATTTATTTTAGCCTCAACAAGACAAACTGAACAAAAATATATTTACAAACATGCACATAGTTTCTGGGCACGAAATTTTTACAGTGAACTAAACATCCAAAGAGTAAGCTACTGCTTAAATTTCATAAATTTTTGACTTCCAGAACTGCAGATATTAAATAAGCAAGCTAAAACAAGCATTACTCATGATTAAATCAAAACATCAGAAAAGAATTAAACAAACAGCAGATTAAATCTTTTTCCTAAGTTCTTCATGCCAAAATAAAACTAACCCAACTGGTTTTACATTTTTACCATTTTTCTACTATTTACTATGCATTTTCAAAGTTTGCAACCACTTAAAATAACATTTAAACTAGAGCAAAAAATATTTAGAAATTGAAGATCAACCTGTAATAAAAGTTGTAGATCTTAGAACAGAGGATCCAACAAAATTTAGTTTGTATTTTTACGATTTTTCTATGATTTACTATGATTTTTCAAAGTTTCAGCCAAAGATTTAAAAAAGGTCCAGCGCGATACTATTCATCTGAGTCATGGTCTGTGCAGATAGGCCCCTGGAATTATTTCTATTGTTGTACGGGGTCCCTGGTCGCGATTTTTGGAACAGAGAAAGCTCAGGGAGCTCGATTCCGGCGATGGGGTGCTTCCCGGAGGCGAGGGAGAGGTGGGGGAGCATGAGGGACACGAGGGCTACCTTTGGATGGGCTCGGTTGACGCCGGGGTGGCCGGAGGAGGGCCGACAACGGTGACAGTAACTCGCTAATGGTGGCAGTGGTGCTCCGGCGAGCTCCGGTGAGCAGGGTCGATGGGGAACAGGTGGAGGAGCTTCAAGGGGCTGGGGGCAAGCGATTTTGGGGGTCAGCTCGAGGGAAGAGAGGCCGGAGGGGTGAGCTCGGCGTGGGATGGTTGAGCAGCAACAATGGAGGGCAATGGTGGTTTCTGGTAGTGCGACCGTGAGCTAGAACCGGCCATTTATAGGCTGTAGAGATAGAGGAGAGTGGAAAGGGTGCAATGCCGCTGCCCTGGGTGGCTGCGTTGACGCGGTGGGCGGCGAGCAAAAGTGCCGGCGAGACCGGGCGGCGCTGGCAGTGCCACAGGCAACGTGGCACTCGGCGAGGGGGAGAGCAAGAAGAGCTAGGGCGGTAGCTGGGCTAAGGAGCGATGCGTGGAGGAGCTAGGCCGTAGGGAGTGACAAGGGGGTGGCTGGATTCAATGGCGGCAGTGCAGCAGAGGCAGAACAGAGGAACTGGAGAGAGGGGAGAGGTACCTGTGGAAGAAGAACAGGGAAGGGGGTTCATGGGCTTATTTGCACATTACAGAAAATACAGGAACTTTTCTATAACCAACAATAACTTTTAATCTAGGGCTCAAAAGAAAAAGTGTTCAAAATGAAAGTTGTAAAACTTTTCAAGCTCTACAACTTTGTTTTAGGGTTTGAACTCAAAAACTCAAAGTATGAAGCTTTATTTTAAGACTTTGAACTAAATTTGAACTTTATAAAGTTTTTGTCCTTGTTAGTGTAAATTACATATAACCTTGGGCCTATTTGCAAGTTGCTATGTAAGTCATGATTACTTGCATTATTACCCTTTGGCCCCTAGTAGTTTTTAAAGTTGCTTTTGTAAATCACCTATTTCGCATAAAAGGACTTATGTTTTTTTGTAAAATTGCACATCAGCCCTTTTTCTTCACAAAAAACACCCAATTCAACACATCCATTTCCACACAACCATTGCAAATGAAATCTTTGAGTAAATATATTTTTATCTTATAAGGGTTAAAGTAAGAAAAATATGTTTTGCAAAACAACCCTTCACCTATTTTGAAATTACTTTCCATCTAATACATTTGCGAGAACAACCCAAATTTTCTTTTCCGTAATCATAAAAAAAATACCCTTTTGACTTGCATCCAAGTTTTTAAAAGCTTCATATAAGCACACACATACTTTATACTACAAACGCATACTTCATACAAACAAATAAAGTACCTAGTTTACAAGTTCTGGAACTGTCACATGCAGTCCTGTGGCCTCGGGTCTGACAGGAGCAAGGTTGTCTTCACTTTCACGACTAGGTGTTTTATCTCCAATACCCCCAATGAACAACATTGTATACCGTCTTCGCTGAACATGGAGTCGAAAAGAATATCTAGCTCATCCTCATATGAAATTCCATGCTCACGGAAATATTTGGCTTCAGCATTCTCCTACAAGTCAGATACTGCAACCATATCAGTTTGAGAAAATTGAACATCACCCCATGTGCAAATCATTAACAGAGGAATATTGTACAACTACAAAGTGTAGTTACCGCAATTCGATCTTGCCACCACGCGTCACTGCAAACAATGGTGCCACTATTGTTGTTCCACCCCCCCACCGCTCTTGTCCTTCAGTTTTCTCCACAACTTGTGTTGCCTCTTGAGGGTGCTAAACTTATTCTAAAGTTGTTTGATATCATAAGTCCTGCCTGTTTGTTGTCGAAAATTGCGATACAAGTTACTCCAGCCTGTCTTGGTCAGCCCCTTCTTGTTATAGTTTAGCTTCTCGTTCTCTACAATGCAGAGCTCCAGGAATATTTTTGTAGTGTTCTCATCCCATTTGGCGCCTTGTCCATCCATCTGTGTTCAATTTTGCATTATATGTCTTCCTACTATTAAATAATTTTAAATAAAAAAGTTATCAACTATAAAATTTTAGATCTCATCAACCTCTACAATTTTAATATAAATTTTGAGTTCATCTGAGATCATATGAAAAAATTATGAATTTATTTGCGTGGGAGCATTTGTTGGGGCGGATCATGCCATCACCTGCTCTTGGAAATCATTTTTTAGGACGGGACATACCATCACCCGTTCCAAAAATACATTTTTAGGGGCAGGTGATGCCATCACCCAATGGTGGCGTCATCCGCCCTAGAAATATTATTTTGTAGTGCTACGAATTATTTTTGCAGTAGTGTCCCATGGATGGTGGAGATAATGCACACCTACTCGCTCGCTCGCGACCTGGCCGCGCATGGACATTGTATAGATGGCCTGGGTGTAGCAGCAGCATTCGCATATATATGCACATGGCTCCTGTAGAACTGCCCGACGTCAAGCAAGTTAGCTTGTCGCTTGGCCATTGCGAGCTTGTTCACTCACGCTAGCTCATTGATCAGACGGCACAGGGCGTGGCGTGCATCAAATAATGTATGCATGGATGATCCTGAGTGGTGTGGTTTAACCAGTTTTCTTATACCATATATATATCCATATGGTTCATCACTGTTAGTAAGAAATTATATGAGGTGGAATGGTTTCATCCTAAATTAGTTAGTACATTCATCATCCAACCAAGCAGCAAAAGGATCACCATCTAACTTAAACCGTTCCATGCATGTATAAATCTAATGTATGGTATATGCAAGCAAACACACCCTTAATTATAATAAGCTTGGACTGTAGTTGTGGAAGCATACGCTTCACAGGTGGTCACTTTGTGGTGACTATGTCGTCGCTGCTCGTGAGATTCCCTCACCTGAGGTCCCGGTGCGTTAGGTTCATTGATACACATTGGGTAAGTAAGGCTTAGTGGAATAGTATAACCTTTGTTCTTTCTCTTACTCTACATATTCTTAATATTTCTCATTGTATTTGATATAGGACTTTAACCGCAACTCTACGCGTATGATGCTTTCAACATTAACAATACCTCCTGTACGCAATTTTGACCATTGATTTTGTAAAATACCACAATATGAAAATCTTTTTTTCCTGCAGAGAGTCAAAGGATACTATGTCTATATGATCAATCCATATAGATTTTCTGGAATCAGTTGTCAAAAATTGGTAGTTTCAAAAATCGATATGTAATATATACAATACATTAGGAGATATATAGTTACAAGTCTAGAGACCCAATTGTCATATAACAAATCAGCATAGTTCTTATCTCAAACTTTAGAAAATTTGGCAGCATGGATTTCAACCAGGTGAAAAATAATCGAGGTAATATTATTGACTAGAAAAGAATAACCATTGCTAAGAAACATTCACTACTGGAAACCGATTTTTTCCTATGCTTGTCCAATTTTCCTGAGTGTTTTTTCAAGCACAAATAGGGAAATTCGGTTTTGGAACAACACACAGGATAATAAGAACACACAAGAAAATTAGCATTTCCTTGTCGGTTTTGAAACAACACACAGGGAAATAACCGAACGCATAGGGAAATTAGCATTTCCTTGTCGGTTTTGGAACGGAAATAACCGAACACACAGGAAAATTTGCATTTCCTTGTTGGTTTTGGAAAAACACACAGGAAAATAACTCGAACCTTTTCACATAATTTATTTTCTTCCAACCAAACAGAAATTAGAAAAATATTTACAATTTTTATTACAAGCATATATACCTAAAATATGTCACCAGGTCAGTGTGTAGGTTTTTCTGACCAAATTTATATATTATTATAATTATTGTGTGGTAATTTGGAGATAGACATGAGCTACAATGGAATATATGAGCCTAAATATAATTTTTATACAATTTTTCAAATCTTATTGGAGGTACACGTAGTTCAACTTGGAATTACTTTCGTAAGCATGTGGAAATTCATTTAAATGATAGAAAATACCAAATATGTTCAATAATTGTTGAAACTCCTACATGACAACTTGGATGTTGTCTATTACATGTAAAAAATGTATTAGAGTATATAAGATAATTATTTTTGCAAGCTACTTCACAAGGTGCTTTAATTAGTTATTTAAAAATTAGAAAACAACTTTTTGGCGCAGCAAATGTTAATACGAGGTTACAGTTAAAGCTATGTCCAAATTTCAACTATATATGAGCAAGAAAATACTTTAGGGTGTGCAAATTTCAAAGTTTGATTTAGATAGCATGACACATTGTGAGAGATTTATCCAGTTTGTGAACAATGTACCTTCGATTTTTTGTAAAATCTTATGAAATTTTTTTGTCAAGCTTATACATCAAGAAAATGATTCTATTGTTATTTATAGAATTTTTAGAGAAGTTTTAGGTATTGTTATCATTATTTTATAATAAGATTGTAAATAGAAGTTTGAACTATTCCTAACAAATATTTAAAATTTTTATCTATTTTCATGATATGATCTATAATAGAATAGAAGCCCTTGAAATATATTTTTTGGAATTTTTTTAATATTATTCGAGATACATGTACTTCAATTTGTAATTACTTTCAATAAACCTGTAGAAATTTATTTAAAGTATTGAAAATAGTAAATAAGTTTAAAAATTACTGAAACTTCTACAAGACAACTTATATGTTGTCTAATATATATAAAAATGTATTAGTGCATATAATAATATTATTTTCTATGTTACTTTAGAAAGATGCTTTAATTAGTTGGAAATGAAACAAAAACCTAAATGGATATTTTTTTAAGATTGGACTATTTTTGGCACGCACTCACGGCCTAAGTAATTTTATCCATCCATCCTTGATCCGACGATTTGGAGTGCTGCCTCGTTATATAAAGGCACCTCCTACGGCTGGAAACCCTAGCCCCTCCGCCTGACCGCCCCTCCTCTCATCGCATCCACGCCGCTTCCCCTGCACTTGTTGCATTTTAGCCCTTTTTTAGAAAAAATTTCACATTTGGACCCCTGGAGAACGTATTTCCGAATTTGGACCCTGGGGGTTGGCGCCGTGAATCGCGGCGCCGAGGTAACACGTCTTGGCGCCGTGAGCCATGGCGCCGAGAGCCCTAACATAGCCGATGAGTTGGCGCTGACGTGGCCGAGATCGTGGCGCCACGAGTCATGGCGCCGAGAACTAATCTATATGCTGCGGCCTCTTCCTCTCTCTTCCCGCGCCCTCATCCTCTCGCTCTTCCACGCCAGCCGTGCGGCCGCCGGCGCCCTCCTCCGGCCGCTCCTCCGCGACCTCCGATGCGCAGCCTCCTCCGCAGCCTCCTTCGGCCGCCCCTCCTCCGGCCAGCCCTCCTCTGGCACCGGCCGCCCCTCCTCTGGCCACCCGTTCGCGGCACCGGCCGCTGCTCCTCCGGCTCACTGGCCGCCCGTCCGTGGCTCCTCCGGCTCGCCGGCTTCCCATCTGCAGCGCCACCCGCCCCTTCTTCGGCACTGGCCGCCCGTCCGTGGCATAGGCCGCCCCTCCACGGCACCGACCGCCGCTCCTCCGGCTCGCCGGCCGCCCGTCCGCGACGCCGGCCACTCTCCTCCATCTCGCCGGCCGCCCGTAAGGTTTTTTAATTATTTTTTATTTAATTAGGTATTGTAGTAGTTAGCAATTTAGGTAATTTTAAATAATTTATTTAATTAGTTTTAGCAGTTTAGTTAGGTAATGTAGTTAGTAATTTCTTGTAGATAGTTAGAAACCATATTTAGAAAATGTAGTTAGATAGTAGATGTAGGTATAATTTGGTTAGGTAATTTAGTTAGGTAGTTCAGTTAGGTATTTTTAAGTAATTCTAGGTATTTAGTTAGGTAATTTAGATAGTTAGAAAATGTTATTAGTTAATTTTGTATATTATACCCGTCATAACCTTCGTGTTGTGCATACGAAATAGATGGACAATTTAGTGACCTTGTATTATGAAGGTAGTGTCGAGAAAGATGTGTTTGGGAATGTCACTTTTCATGATGGAATGCACAGGGTCTCCCTAATATTCAATGATTAGCCGTTGTTTAGTGAGGTGTTTGGTAGAGCTCGTGATGAGCTTCAATGCATTTCAAGTGAGGATGCCATCTCAGTTCAAGGGGTCGTCCACTTTGGTAAATCGGACCAGATTTTCAGACGGCTGGTCGCTATTACATGTGAGGTTGAATAGGAGAACTATGTGAATGTTGTCATGAAGAATGAGTATCAATGTTTGGATTTGGTTGCGCGGAAGTTCTCAAATGCTCGCAGCCCTCATGTGCATTCAGCCCCTAATGTGTCTCCTGCTAACCCTCCATTACCCAACCTTGAAGTGGATCTGGAAGATGCGGTTGCGGTCCCTGATGCTCAATCCGGCCTGAATGAGTTTGGCATTTGTCCTGATGATCGTATACATTGTTGGATTGATGATGTCGGTGCGCCCCCTAGGAGATTCCTTTGACCCAGAACCATCCAAGTAAGTGTCATAGTAACACCACCTTTTCTTTTATTATTCGCCCTTGATTTCATTCATTTATCCCAATGCTATCTTTAATTATTGTTTAAATGTAGGAGATATTCCAGATAATATTGGTGTTCCCCTTGTGCCTCCATCTTCCAATACAGGACGGGCTTCTAATAGTGTGGATGTTTAGATAGATGATGATGAGGAGCCTTATGGGAATGCAAGAGCCGTTGATTCAGATGATGACCGCCTAGTTGCAGCATTGAGCGAAGAAGATATGGAGCAAATCAGATTTTTTTTGTCCTGATCGTTATCCACTAGTTCATGAATTCAGCGATCTCAGTTGTTCTCGTAGTGCTTATGCAGAAGGAAGAGATGTCGAGCTACTAGAGGTACCTGAGGCCGGGGATAGCATGGAAATTAAGAAGAACTTTCTATTCAAGGACTTGCCTACATTGAGAAGGTGGTTACAGGAGTATTCTGTGAAACGTAAAAGACCATTCAAGGTTAGGCACTTGTATGTGGAGCGGCGCTACACAGTGATGTGCGAGAAGGCTGATTGCAATTGGAGGGTCTGTGCTTGAAAACAGAAGGCCACGGGAAAGTTCAAAATCACCAAAATTGTAGGTGCACACACTTGTGCTGACATAGATCTACAGCTGAGGCATCGACAGTTGACCTCTACCCTTATTGCTAGAAAGTTGTACTCAACATTGAAGTGTCAGCCCAATTTAAAGGTGAAGACAATTATGGATATGGCTGAGAAAATATTTGGTTACAAGATCAAGTATGGGAAAGCATGGCGAGCAAAGCAACGGGCCTGGAAAATGATATATGAGGACTGGGAGGAGGGGGTATGAAAAGCTATCTGCACTGTTCAATGCAATGAAAGCAGCACATCCAGGCATGCACTATGAGTACATTCCAAAACCGAATGAATGGAAAGACGGGAGGCAGATTTTCTTCCATGCTTTCTGGTGCTTTCCACAATGTGTGGAGGCCTTCAGGCATTGTCGTCCGATGTTATCCATTGATGGTACTTTTCTGATTGGCAAGTATGAGGGCACCACTATTGATAGCCATTGCAGTTGATGCTGACAACGCATTGGTTCCTTTGGCCTTTGGTTTGGTGGAGAGGGAGAACAAAGCCAGCTGGGGATAGTTCTTGCGGCTAGTTCGGATACATGTTGTAGGCCCTGGCAGGGAGGTTGGTGTCATATCTGATAGACACCAGGGTATACTAAGTGCGGTACAGGAGCAGATTCCAGGATATGCACCATTGCACCACCGTTGGTGCACTTGGCACATGGCCCAGAATTTACTAGATATAGATGGGAACAAGGATAACTTTGCTCTATTCGAGGATTTTGCTCGCCAGCTTGAGGAGCAGTTCTTACAAGAGAAGTTGGAGGAGCTAAAAACAGCAACAAATGATGCAGGTAGGCATTGGCTAAGAGGAGTTCTGAGGGAGCCTGAAAAATGGTCAAGGGCGTACGATGATGGTGGCTGTTGGTACGAGTTTCAGACTAGCAACATGGCCGAGTCATTCAACAGTGTGCTTAAGGGGATACGGGCGATGCCTGTCAATGCTATCGTATCATTCACCTTCTATAAGCTTGTTGCATGGTTCAATGATAGATACTTAGAAGCAATGGCACTATAGAGCAAGAACTAGCTATGGGCCCCTAAACCTATGTGTCATCTTGGTAAGGCAGAGGATAGGGCTCGCACACATGAGGTTAAATATTTTGACCACAGGACAGGAAAGTATGAGGTCACAGAAAGGGGTGGTACAACTTCCGATGGTGATGTGCGGCCTTCGAGGAGTTATATTATCATACTGATTGATTTCTCATGCACATGTGGGAGAACAAGGCAGTACCACTTTGTCTATTCCCATTATATTGCAGCAGCTCGGCACCGCAACTTTGCCTAAATAGCATGATACCACGGGAGTTCACTGTTGACATCCTTGTACTTACATGATCTCCCCAGTTTGAGCCTTACCTAGATGAGGGACAGTGGCCAATGTATACGGGTCCGAAATACATTGCGAATCCAGGGGCCTGTTGGAAAAAGCTTGGAACTAGGAAGAGAACGAGATATAAGATGGTCATGGATCAGGTTTTAGGAAAAACTAGACGGAGGAGAGGAACCCCCTTTATTTCCGACCCTGATGAAAATAAATGTGGTAGATACGGCAGACTTGGTCACAACACGTGTACATGCAGTTGGCCGCTTAGTTAGGTGCAAATAGCTGTTGTATACTACTGTTTTGTTCTAATGTTTACTTTATTTTATGTATGTGCATGTCTTACTTAATTAAAGTTTCTTACTTATTTTATGTATGTCTTACTTAATTAAAGTTTCTTAATTTGTTCATTTTCATTATCTGTTAATTAAATTACTATCTTATTTTTGTAGGATGGAGGCACCGTACCTGCTCGATCCATACTACGAGCAGAACCACTGAGGACGACGCACCACGCAAGGGGAGGTAATGAACAAAATTTATGTTCCACATCATCTGTTTGTGCCACTCTTTAAAATTGATGTTGAGGTACTAACAAAATAATTCAATTTCTCCAGGAACTGCCCCTTCTTCATCCTCGAACCCATGACAGGTTCCACGAGATGTTGTACGACGATAGGTACACCCCTCTTCTGGAGAGGGTTGGCCTCAACGTCGTATCATACCAGGTTCACTGCAGGTTGCCAGTTATCAACCCCGCAGCGATCACAGCTTTGGTTGACAGGTACAATCATTAACGACTAATCCACTTCGTCTTCATTTTCCAAGGTCAACGGGGTAACTCACCATAAGTTCCATGCATTTTTCTATAGGTGGAGGCCGAAAACTCATAGTTTCCACCTTCCTTGTAGTGAGATGATAGTGACACTGGAGGACGCTCAGAAGTTTCTTGGTCTCAGTGTCAGAGGTCGTCCAGTCACCGGCTAGTGCAGGCCTGACGGTTGGAGGGGTCATGTGGAGGACTTCCTCGGTAGAGGGCTTCCTAAGGTGGTGCTGGCTACCCGAACCTCTGGAGTACCTATCACCTGGCTTCTACAGCACTTGGCTCACTGTCTGGAGGATGGAGACGAGCACACAGTCGCCTACTACTGCCAGGCTTGGATACTTCACTTGTTTGGGTGTGTGCTCTTCCCTGACAGCACAGGTGATAGCGCATCTTGGATGTACATACCTTGGCTGACAGACTGGGATGTGGCAAGGATGTAAAGCTGGGGGTCCGGAGTGTTGAGTTTCTTGTACCGCCACCTATGCGAGGTGTGACACCGGGCTTTGCATCATGCGTCCATCGGCGGCTGTGTGTACTTGCTCCAGCTATGGATGTGGTCTCGTCTACCCGTTGGCTGGCCCACAGTTCTTGCTTCATGTCCGTGGTTCGACGTGGCCACCCCTCGACTTTGCCGACGGTTGCTTACTTATGGGACCAGGTCAAAGCTCCCTTCAACAGGAGTATGCGAGCATACGTCGAGTATGCTAATGAGCTGGACACGCTCACACCCTCGATAGTTTTCCATTTCGTCTTTTCATTTTGATTTAGCTATAGTTGACTATATGGTATCCTTGCTACATTTTGATGTTTAGATGCAGTTTTAGTGACTATATGTAAATCAATATTTCGCAGGTAACTTGGCAGTCGTACAACGACATAAGGGTGGTGCAGCTTCTGTTGAGCACCACGTGTTATGCAGATGAGGACCTATACAGGATGACGTGTCCGCTGATCTGTTTCTACGCTATGGAGTATCACCTGCCTCACAGAGTTGCATGCCAGTTTGGCTTGAGACAGGAGTGGCCAGTAAGGCCATTCTCGACGTCTGTGGAGTTGCACAAGTAAGTGTGAAGTACTTAATTCATCAACCGTTGCCAATAATGCTACCTAGTTGACTATATGATTTTTCTATTGTTATCACTATTGCTGTTACAGGATAGATTGTCAAAAGCAGAAGAGGACAACCGATTTTGAGATGCTGCACTGCGAGCACATCGACATGTGCAACCTTTTCCATGAGAATGTGATTGACAACGACCAGCCGCATATGGACTACAACTTCCGCGCGTACCTATGATGGTACCTAGCTGCGACACGGACCAAATTTTAAGGGCCAATGGACAGGAGCCGACTACGCCGACATTCAGTCTTCGGACAACGAAGATACGTCTTACGACCTTGCGACACGGGAAGGGACGGTGGTCAAGGCCACACCCATCCTAGACCGAGTGGTATGGTCACATAACACTACTATTCTGTAACAATTCAGATTTATTGCAATAATATGATCATGTACAAAGACTAACCATTTGTTTCGTTTGAGTGCAGGGAAACACGTTGAAGCAATCCGTACTTGACAATGAACGTTTTATAAGGCGAGGAGTGGACGAGATGACACTGAACAACTTCCTTGGAGTAAGTTTTTGAAATTACTACAGATATGGACATGTACCTCTCGTTTAATCTTATGCACTAACTTCATGTTCAAATGTAGAGACTTGCAGGTGACCCACACCATGCTGCTGATTATTGTGGTTGCAGGACTAGCGCGGCGATGGATGTGCACGGTCCTCCAACAAGACTATCCGACACTAGCACAGGACTCTGTACATCAATGCAGTGAGGCTTAGGCTCTAGACGACAGAGCTCGTCCAGGTCAACAAGGGCTACTTTTGAGGATAGTGGTGGCGAGGACGAGGAGGATGGAGCCGAAAAGATTGGAGTGTCTCAGCTAGAAGATGCTCTTTTCACACAGCCTTCACAGCAGGCAGCACGTAGGCAGAGCCGTCCACATGACCCTTACACTCCAGGCACTGACGCTCTTGGTAAGGGCAAGGGTAAGACTAGGAGGCAGTGAGGGTTAGTCCGTGGATACTATGGACTGTTTAGCTTGTATGGACTATTCCGCGCGTATGGACTATTATGGACTATGGACTATGCTTTTGATATGTGTGGATATTCTAGTTCTTGGTTGATATGTTGGTGGTATTTTGTTGAATACATGTTTATATCGTATTATGATGTATTATTTTCATTGCGAATGCTCGTGAAACAAGTGAAGCTCTTGCGAATTTTTCCCGTGATTCGTTCATCGTAGTATAGAAGCGCATAACATGACTTTATGACAATTATGAACGTACCACCAACAAAGAAGATTGGTCACAAAGAAGATTGGACAAAATATATGCATGGTGAGGACTGCTTAGTGCAGATGTGCGCCGAGGGGACCGATGGAGGTCATCGTTTCTTCAAATGCCCACGAGCTTGGGTAATTGTTACTGTATTTCGTTTGTTATATATGTTTCTCTTCTTTTGTACAACTTACATGAGATATTTGTTACAGTCTTGAGATGCTCCAAAAAACTGCGGGTTCGTTAGGTGGGTCGATCCTCTTCAACTTCATCTGCATCAGGAGTACATCTACTACCTGCAGAATTGTATCTTTGATCTAGAAAGGGAAGTGAGCAGCGGTAACAAGGATGACGAAGAGGATGACAATAGCAATGGTGCCAGTTCATAGGAGGTATCGTGCACTGATCCATATTGCAACTGCCCTTGTCACAGGAACAAGGAGCCTCCATCACCACCACCACCACCGTCTGCTATGGGAGGATACTATGGAGAAGGGGCAACACAATTTGCTATGTGGGAAGAGTACTAGGAGTAACCTGTATTATTCACATGCTACATTCATGTGTTTGATGTTTTGTTTAATTACCTAAGGCATGTTAGGTTTAGGCCAGGACCTCTTTACCGTTGTTTCACACCGGTCCTCACATGCCACTACATGTGTTGTGCGTGTTCAATTATGTAATGCATGTAATTTGTTAGTCTTGATTCGATTACATTACCAATTGAGGTCACGGAAGATGCAATAAATGACAACACAAAAATAAATCAAGTACATGAGAACATAATGACAAGGTTATTACTTGAATAAATCATACAACTAGCAAATCTTGCATACTTCTGAGTGCAACAAGGCCACTTTCCCTTCCTCAATGCATCTGGATTCTCCTCCATTGTTGCCTTCGCACGGCGAACACGCTCTAGCTTCTGTTCCCTCTCCTCCTTGTGCTGAGCAGCATGCCTCCTTTCCAGCTCTTCTTTCCACTCTTTTTCTACTGCCTCCTCTTGCCGTCTCTGCTCCAACAACTCCTTCCACTCTGTATCCCACGCCTTCATTCTATGTAAATACTCCTTATCCTCCTCTTTGATCTCAGTGTCGATCCACTGCTCAAAGTCACAAAGCAGGGGAGTGGTCTGCAAAACATTCAATTGATACACACCTGCTATTACTCATGAGTCATACATGATTATATATGACAGTGAAAATATTTTTAAAAAATAAATATTCTTATCAGCAACCCAATATGAATCTGACAAGGAGTAGGGTCGAATGCATAATTTTCACACATCCAATACCTCTGGTTATATGATTCCTCTTCATCTGACTTGGCTACCTTGCAAGGATCACCGTAGAAGCACATCGGCATAGGAACACCACTAGGCAGCGGCAAACGGGTGAAAGCTGTTCTAGTCATCACCTTTGGTTTACTAGATTTACCACGCCTAGGCATCTAAGGTTGCATATTACACATATTAATAATTAAACCCTAAACCTTAAGCAATTACACTGAATAATAGACATAATATAGATAAAATCAATACGTAAAAATTAGGAAGGGGAGAGAGGATACCTTGCTCTTGAAGATCTATGGATCAAATCAAAGTTTTCAAGGTCAATTGATGAGGTTGGGCGGGTGGGGGAGAGACAGAAAAATCGAGATGGGGTAAGAAATATGGGATGAAGGCTCGGACAGGGGAAGGGGCAGCGTTATGGTTGCCACGATCTGCGGCGCCGAGCTCGACGCCATGACCCACGGCGCCGTGCTTGGCGCCATGATCTCTGGTGTCGAGGTTGGCGCCACGTTAGCTCCAGGTGGGTGTTGAGCTAGATACCTCGGCGCCGTGACTCATGGCGCCGAGACATCTTACCTCGGCGCTGACCCCTAGGGTCCAAATACGGAAATACGTTCTCCAGGGGTCCGAATATGAATTTTTTTCAAAAAAAGTGCTCAAATGCAAAAAGTACGACCGCTTTCCGCCCCAATCACCCCCTCCTGTCGCCTCCTCCCACTGGAAATCTCGTGCGGATCATCCGCCCCCACCCAGTCGGAGTCTCCCACCATCGCGAGCTTCCACCAGCTCCTACCCCGTTGCTCCCTCCCTCCTCCGTCGCCCCCTCCCTGTCCTGATGCCCCCTGTCCTGTCGCTCCCTCGTTGTTGCCCCTCCCCTGGTGCAAGGGGTTCTCCTCCAGCCCGCCGCCCGCCTCACTGCCCACTGGCACCCGGTCGTACAATAGCGTGCTGCCACCCCCCCCGACGAGATACAGCTCACGAAGCAGTGCGCGTAGGAGATCGCGGTGCGGATCTTCAACGCTGCCGAGGCCAAGCGCCCCCGTGTCGACAATGGCGACGATGACGTCGGCGGCTACGGGGGACGAGGCTCCCTGGGCAGTAGCGGTGGCAGTGGAGGTGGCTGCATTGACGGCGGGGTGCTCAACTTCTCGTCCTCTGCCGGTGGTGGTGAGTCATTGGACTAATTTCTCGTTAAGCCATGCTTGATCACAGAGATCTGTTTGTGCTTGCAGTTTATGACAGCTTCCATGGAGTTGATTTTGGGTTGTTTTACGCTTCGATTTGGGGGCTGGATCGATAGATCATGAGCGTGAGCTACTGTTGTGTGCAAGTCTGCTTCTTGGTTAATTTAACATGTGTGCTATTGGGATTCCCGTTGACGCAATAGCAATGTTCAAAAAGGCGGTTCTAGGTGGCCGCCTAGGCGCGACTAAGCGCTAGGCAAGGGGGTTCCACCTGGCCTAGGGTGTAGGCGGTCCCCTAGGTGGCCTGTTGTAACACACTAATGTAAATTTCCTACTTTATACTAAATTTAATTGGCTTTAATAAAGTTTCTAAGGTTTTTCTTTGTTTAGCTTGCATATAATTATAATTTATTTCACAAAGAATTAAAATTCTATTTTAGGTTCAACATGTTTGTGCATTCATGCCGGAAGATAAGTTTTTATTTGAGTGAGTGCATAGGAGTTTGAATTCAAATTTGATTTGAGTTCAAATAGATTAGAGTTGGTTAGAAAAAGAAAAGGAAAAAAATAGGAAAAAGCAAACCTAGCTTTTAGCCTAGCCCGGCCCATCTCTCTCTTCCCCCACGGGCCGGTTTCCTTCCCCGTGGCCCATTCCCCTTTCCTTCTCCGTGGCCCACTTTCCCTCCCCGCGCTCGGCCTAGCAGCACCCGGGCTCTCCCTCTCTCTTCCTCTGACTGCTCGGCCCCACCTGTCGGCCCCTTCTTCCTCCTCCCTCCACCAGCCGCGCAACGCCCGCCCGCGATCCCCGCTGGTCTTCCCCGAGCGCGCCCCCGAGATCCCCGGTTCCCTCCTTTAAATGCACCCACGCCCCCTGTGCCCTAACCCTAAAACCTACGGCCGCCACCAAAGCCCTAGCGCCACCACCCGCTTGCTCCGTCGCGCAGAGCTCCTTGCACCACCGAGGACCCGCTGCACCGCTGCACCCCAGACCCGGCCAAGGCCCGCAGCAGCTTCGCCGCCTCACCAGGAAGCTCCCCAAGGCGGACATCCTCGACCCCGGCTCTTGCCGTGGCCGGAATTAAGCCCGACGCAGCCGCCGGTGATAATGCTAAGTTATATATCCGACGACATTTTGCTGGGCCGAACAGACTGGACTGATTGATGATACGTGCAAACGTGGCCGTGTATTGTTCATGACATGCTCTACACCTAGTATACGTGTATTTGGGGAGGGGCCCTTGGATTCCACGGCCCGGGGCGGCCGCACTGCTCGACCCCCCGGCCGGGCCTGAATCTGGGCCGTTTGTGAAGAGGAGTGAGCCTTTGTGTGGGTACAAAATATGGGTGTACCAAGAAACATCGTCTCACTAGGGTTATTTAGTTGTGTGGCCGTAGGAAAGAGTTGAACTGTGCATTAGTAGAGTAGATTATTTAGTTGTGTGGCCGTACTGGTGCATTAGTAGAGTAGATAGATAAGGCACCAACACGTCGCTTTCGAGCCATCGCGTGCGAAACCAAACCAATGCTTGAAACATACCCATATACTACTCCAACCGATACCAAACCTCAGCACCTCTTGTGGCGCCGGCCAGACCTGCACAGTGCACCACAACCGTCCAAAGGGACCAAAAACAAATTCCTTCTCCAGCTTTGTACGCGTAGATGGCTTCTGCAAGCCTGTAACTGTAAGCCGGCCTTCAAAGACAACCTTCTCTTCTCTTCTCTTCCATTTCAATCAAAGGAAACGGTACAGTGAGGTGGGGTGGTAAAGTCAACTTAAGCAATCAACAGTACCGTTGTCTTGCAATTTGAAAATGTTGTTGCTCGAAAAAAAAATTTGAGGCGTGGGAGTTTCTCAACGAGACAAACTGAGAGTAAAAAAGAAAAAAAATCATAGGATGGCAGGACATTATATCTACTCCATCCGCTCCAAAATATTGGTCGTTTTGGTATTTTTAGATTTATAGTATTTGCTATATAATTAGATATATTTTATGTCTAGATTTATAGCAAAATCTATGAACCTAGAAAAATTGAAACGAGCTACATTTTGAAACAGAGGGACTAGAATTTTGGCAGGTTTTCAAGTTTGAAGTTGGTATAGCGCTAAAACAAAATTAAGGCAACTATAAATATCGACTGCAGTAATAATATAATATGCAAGCCAAAAATATTTAACGAACAAAAGCATGGCACATATCTGGTGCAAATCCATCCCACGGCTGAATCATGGTAACACCCAAAAAATATGCTTTTAAAGGTTCAAGTATCACACGTGTAGATGAGGTGATGACATAAAAGTGTAAAAATCTTGAAACCAAATTTAAAGTCCATTTGTAGGATATAAAATGATACATCACTTAAAAGACCACTCTATCCGTATCCGTGTTTTACCGCCACACCCACCGAGGGATACCCCCAAGGTGGTGAGTTTGTAGGTAGGGTGTCGCCGAGATCAGAAACTTGAAGATGCAAGGAATACAAGGTTGCAGGGAATATAAGGTTTAGACAGGTTGGGGCGCCGAGAGCGTAATACCCTACGTTCTGTGTGGTTTGTATTGCCTTTGATGGTGATCGTCACTGCTGGGGTCCATGTCCGCCCTTATATAGTCCGGGGGGATAGGTTTACATGGAAGTCCTAGTCGGGTACAAACCCAGAAGTCCTACCCGAGTACTTCTCGGGTAGTTTCCTACTGTGTTCGACTAGTTTCACTACTGTAAGAGTAGTCCTACTTCACTATGAGTAGTTACAACAGATGTAGCGCATGGGCTATATCCCATCCCGTATCCTAGGAGAAGTACGCCACGTGGACAATCCCGTGTGCCCGGGTCTGACAAGCCTCCGAGCTCTTCGTAGCCAAGTACTGCAGGCGTCTGAGTACTTCTGCAGGCGTCTTCGATTTTTCCCGAACTTCATCTTGAAGGTGTGCTCCGAGCACTTCCTTGGCTGCGTCGATGCTGTGAGGTGTTAATGCTCCGAGTAGTTGTAAGTCTTGAGTCTTCTGTCCTTATCTTCCAACAAATTTAAAAAATAAATCGCTGATGACACGTGTCCCGCAGCCCTCGAGTCTTGAATCCAAATTCCCAAGGTTTGGAATAGAGGATCCAAAAAATCGTGGCATGCTGAAAGGATCGATGGACCAAGAGGGGGGGTGAATTGGGCCTTTTTCAATTTCTAAAACAAGGTAAAGCAACCTTAACCTATGCAAAGCTAGAAAGGCACCAATTCACCAACCGGGTAACTAAACAACCTACGCAAGCTAGGAAAGATAAAAAGAGGTAAAGCCTAGCAAGGTAGAGCAAAGTGATGATCCCTAAATCAAGCATATGAAAATATTGCAAGAAAGATAATGCTTGAATAAGTAAAATGGACAAGGGACAACCGGATTTTTTCCCGTGGTATCGATGTGTTGGCACACACCCCTAATCCACGTTGTGACACTCACAAAGAGTATTGTCACCTCCCAAGTCACCAAGACGAGGGCGCTCACTAAGAGTCTCCGTTCACCATCCCGGTGTGGTGGAGATCAAGCCACGTACAATCTTCTTCTCCGGGCTTCCACAATCCTTGGCAAGCTCCGCGAGAATCACCTCGATCACCAAGATCGCCTAGGTGATGCCAATCACCAAGAGTAACAAGCTAAGGCCTTCACTTGAGCAAGAACCGATCACCAAGAACGGATGCACACAAGCTTCTCTCTACTCAAGTCCTTAATCTTGCTTCTTGAATGATTGAATGAACAAGTATGTGAAATGATGAAGCTCAAGGTGGCTCTTGACTATAGTATGAGTGTTTGGATGTTGCCTGGTGTCAAGAGTGGTAGAATGACCCATTGGAGGGGTATATATAGGCTGCTCACACGAATAGAGCCGTTGGAGAAAAAACTGCCAGAAGACTGCGTGGCGCCGGTTAATCCTACGTACCTCCAATAGTCATCGTCGGTTTAACCGGTGAATGTAAACTACCCCATCTGAAAACTAGCCGTTACAGCTTGGGCAGATTAACCGACATATCATCGGTTTAACCGGTGAGTGTAGTCATCCATTGATCAACTGAAAGACCGAGTCTCTGGACAACTGCACCGACGTCTCATTTCAAATATCGTCGGTTTAACCGGTGAGTGTAGTTGTCCACTGATCAACTGAAAAACCAAGTCTCTGGACAACTGCACCGACGTCAAATTTCAAACATCGTCGGTTTAACCGGTGTATTGACTTGTCCAGACTCTGCTGACCAAGTTTAACCGACGTATAGAAAAAGTTGAGGCGTCGGTTAAACCGGTGTTAAGGATTTTTCCTAATTTTACCTTTTCTAACTTGAGTCTTGAATGTAATCCAATTATTCTTGAGATATAAGTTGAGAACCACTTATTGGAGCTTCTAGAAACCTGAGTGACCATTGTGTGCATCCATTTTCAAATGACCATGTCCATGCTCAAGTTACTTGGCCTAAAAACCCTCTTAATAGTGCGATCACTACAAAACTATAAAACCTATACTAACCTAAGTGTCCTTCTCAACCTTATGACACTTAGGACTAGAAAGATCCTTAGTCTTGACATATTATTGAGTTGAATGCCGAGATCGCCTTTTTGAATAATGAAAATTAGGGGCCTCTTTTGACATATGACCAAATGAGTGATAATGATCTATAATGCTGCACAAACTCATTAGTCACAATAATGGTTGTCATTAATCACCGAAACATACCTTGAGGGCCTAGATGCTTACAATCTCCCCCTTTTTGGTGATTGATGACAACATAACCATAAATAATCGAGAGAGCAAAAAGATAAGGCAATAATGAACACAAGCAAACTCGAAAGAAAAGAACCAAAGAGCTCAATGGCTCAAATGAAATCCATAGATATGTCTCAAAACGTAGCATACTCAAGTGACAAATGTACATATCCATGAACTAACATCAAATGTGATACAAAATATCAAAGTCCTGATAACTATGAGCTCTCTCTAACTCTACCCTCCCCCTGACTCCAACTCCCTCTCCCCCTTTGGCATCAAAGCACCCAAAAAGGCGAGCTACTGATCCGGCTGTCGCGGGACGGCGAGGAAACGATCCGGGTCATCATCGTCGTCGTCGTCGGACGGTGGATCCTCGGTGACGGATGGGAGCTGCTGGTCAGAACTGACTGCTGGAGCTGAACTGACTGGGGGTGTAGCTGTTGTCGAGGCTCTAGTGCTGGCACTGCCGGGAAGAGGGTCCGTAGAAGTAGTAACCGGCTCAGCAGAAGATGTGTCAACATCTGAAGTGGTAAGTGCTGAAGCTGCCGGCTGTGTAGACTGCTGAAGCACGGAACCCTCTCCACCTCCCCCTGAAGGTAACGGCTGTGGTACTGCTGGGAGGGCGACTGTGTGAACTGCTGAGGGAGACTCCTGGAAAAGTGAAGTCGCTGGCAGAGAAGAGAAGAAAGGGCGACCCGCAGACCCAAGAAGTGCAGACATCGAGAACATGGTCTCCGGGGTTGCGGAAGAAGCTGGAGCAGTGGAGGCTGGAGCTGGTGTGACTGCAAGTGGTGGTGCTCCAACGCCCTGAAGGCCTGACTGACCTGGCGGCTGCGGGGCGAGTCCGGTGTGAGAGTACAGCTGTGAGATCATCCCGAACATCGCCATCATGCCCTGCTGCATCTGCTGGAACTGAGCGTCTGTCCTCTGAGATACTCTATCAATAAGACCGACAAAACGCTCCTCTGTCGCAGCACGCTCTCGGGCGGCCTCCCTCTGTATCGCTGCAAGCTGGGCCTCATGGGCTCTCCTGGCCTCCTCCTGTGCTCGACGGTCCTCTCTCTGCTGTGTCACCAGCTGCTGCAGAAGTGCGGTGAGCTCAGACGGCTGAGACACCTGTGACTCTGAAACTGTAGCGGCAGCAGCTGACACTGAAGCTGGCTCTCTGGACCCCCTGCCTCATGATCATGACTAGCTAGGGCTGGTGCAGGGAAGTACTCCTCATCCTCGGAGGAGTCTGACTCAAGGTCGGACCAGTGTATCTCATCGTCTCCTCCGGGAAGCTGTGCCTCTGCGGCTAGCAATGCCTCATCCTCCTGGGCCACTCGGGCCTGTGCCTCGGGTGTCAACTGTGCCATAGCAGCTCGATCTGCCTGTCTGCCTCTCCTCCGGTCTGAGGGTGCTGTCGGACGGTAGACGGGGAACCAGGGAACCTCGTCCTGTCGGTAGACTGCACTGACGGGTGACTCAGCTGGCACGATCATAGAGCAAATAAAGCTGATCCAGTGAGCATAAGGAAACTGACGCACGACACCCATCCCGTCAGTGATGACATCCTCAATCTCAGCCAAAATAAAGTCAACAATGTCAAACGGCTCATGAGTGAGTATGTGTAGAAGCAGTAGCTGCTGCAGACCTGTGAACCCCTCTGGGTAGCCACTCCTCGGGAGCAAAGTCCTCCGGAGTGCCATGTGAACTGCGTAGGCCTCTGGGGTCAGCAGGCTAGGAACTCTGGCGTAGGAGGCCGGGAAGGGCTGGCGGAAGCACTGTGAGATCGCCTCGTGAGAAGGTGCAATCCCGCCAATCATGGCTCTGCGCGGTGGATCTGCATCACCGTAGACCATCTCGTGCAGGGAGACGTCAACCAAGTCAACTCCAAGAATCCCTGCTAGTGTCACCCTGGACAGACCAAAGACCTGGCCTCCAAACATGAAATGTACAGCTCTGCGCTCTGGGCTATTCAAGCTGTGGCATAAAAGACTCGAACCCAGTCCTCAATATATCTGTTCCGCTCAATCGAAAGCAACCTGGGCAGTCCCCTGAAGTGAGCAAAGTGCTCCCTGACATCTGCTCCCCCTGCGGCTGTCCTCAAAGATACCCAGTCAAGCACTCTGTGAGGGAAGATCCTGTGGCCCCGCCTCTGGTAGGTCTCGTAGAAACTGGCCTGAAGAAGTGTCCAGAATCTACGGTCGACCCTGCTGTCATGTGTCACTGGGAACCACTCCTCCTCCTGAACACTCCACCTGAGCCTCTTGACCTTCGCCGCATTGGCCTTGGTCAAGTTCTGGAGCAGCACACCTGGCTCCAGACGCACGACAGTGTCCATGCGGAACACTGCGCGCTCGGCCGCTAGGGCCTCGGCTCGACGAGCTGCTGCTGCTGCTGCTGCGGACCTGCGAGGCTCCTGTGGCTGGTGACCTCCTCGCGTCCTCGGTCCGGTGCGACGCTCGGTCGCTGGCGAAGTATCACCTGCGGGAGACATCTGCCGGGTGCGGCCAGAACGTCGTAGAGCTGGTGACTGTGTGCTCTGCCCCTGTGACTGCTCAGACTGCTCTCCCTCTGTATCTGAATCTGTCTCTGCAGCTGAAGGCGATTGATCTGACTCTGCTGCTGCTGCCGCGGCTCTGGTGGCCCTGGCACCTCTGACTCGGCCCATGCCTCTACCTCTGCCTCTGCCTCTGGCTGGCGTATCTCGGATCGCGAACGGACGAGCACGGCCTGATGCCTGCTCCTTGGCGGCCTTAGCCACCATCTCGGCCCTCTCGGCCTCTCTCGCTGCACGAGTCCGCTTGCGAGCGGGCTCCTCGACCACGATCTCCTTACCCTTCCTCTTGTCACGACCCATCTCGATCACAGACAGTAACAAGGCGCGGTGACACGCGAGCGGCGCGGTGGCGTACTGGCGGCGATGGTGAGAGCGATGCAAGGCACGCGAACGTGCAATGCGGTGCAGGCGGCGCGCGGGTAGTGGCGTGAGGTGCGGGCGGGCGGCAGCGCGGTTGCGTGCGGGCGACGGACGGTGGCGGCGCGGTGGCGAACGGCGGCGGACGGCGTCGGACTGGTTGCAATGCAGGCGGCGCACGGGCGCGGCTGGGGTGGCGCGAGCGACGCAAGGCGGCGGTGGCATGGTTGCGCGCGTGGCAGATGGTGGCGGCGCGGTTTCACGGGTGGCGGATGGCGGCGCACGGACGGCGGCGCACGGACGGCGGAGCGGAGGCGGAGATGTCGGCGAAGATGAGGAGGCGGCTGAAAACGAGCAGGCGGCGGTCGAGTGGGCAAGAGAGTAATATGACATGTGGACCCCGTAGATTTTCTTATCGCCGGTTGATCCGACGCTTAGGTTTTGAACGCCGGTTGATTACGTCGGTGTAGTTTACCAGGGACTCTGCCAAATATGCATCTGTACGCTGGTTGAACCGATGCTTCCACAAATGAACTCGTCGGTTGAACGATGCAAATAACAGTTGATTTTCAGGTCAAATTTGTGATCTTTTCACCGGTTGATCCGATGCTGCAAACTTTGTATACACCGGTTGAACGCTTGAAATGTCTGAGCTGAACCTGAAACTTAGTAACACCGGTTAAACCGATGGGTATAGATCCATTGAACGTCGGTTTAACCGGTGAAGCCAAAAACCCTCTCTCAACTCACTCTTCTATGCTAAGTCCAATGAACTTATAAAATTCAACTAAACTCAAGTTAATGGACTTGCATGGGCGACTTTACCCCTCAAAGTAAATAGGATAGCTTACTAGCTTAAATAATTTTTCTTTTCAAAATCAAGAAAAAGTCGCAAGAGAGACAAAGTGCCAAATTAAAATGTATGAGCTATGTCGTAGGAATATTGAAGAAGGAAAGCTTCATACTCATCACGACATTGCTCACTAGGCAATAACGCACCTAACACTTTATTCTTTTCACTTCTCATGAATTAAGATCTTGTACGTAAGACAAGTCTCATTTTCATCAAGTGATCTCCTTTGTGACCCTTACACATGCAATGATGGTGCAAGTTACAACTACGTGCAAAAGAAAGGTAAACATGGAGTGCACATCTATATGACAAGAAATACATAGCGAGAATTTAAATTCTACTTGTCAGGTTTGATCCCACGGAAAGCTTCATCATGATGAGCCTTTCTACAAGCCTAGAGAAAAACAAGTGGACCACCACCTCTAGCTAAACCCTTGCTCATCACTATCTTACCATGGTTAGACAAGTGTCCTATATGTATGCATTTTTCTATATGACATGGCAACTTACATGACGTTTGCCGCATCTAATACATTAAGCTCATTCCTTAGCCTAACAAAAGTACTCTCGTCTAAAGGTTTTGTGAAAATATCCGCCAATTGCTCCTCGGATCTCACACCTTGAAGGGAAATGTCCCCCTTGGCTTCGTGATCACGCAAGAAGTGATGGCGAATATCAATGTGCTTTGTGCGAGAGTGTTGAACCGGATTCTTGGCAATTTTTACGGCACTTTCATTGTCACAAAGGAGTGGTATCCTGTCTAGTTTCACACCAAAGTCCAAAAGGGTTTGCTTCATATATAGAATTTGGGCACAACATGCACCGGCTGCTATATATTCCGCTTCCGCGGTGGACAAAGCCACGGAATTTTGCTTCTTACTCGACCAAGAAACTAGAGAACGCCCAAGCAAGTGGCAACCCCCGGAGGTACTCTTGCGATCCACACGGCTTCCGGCAAAATCCGAATCCGAGTATCCCAAGAGATCTAAGCTAGCGCCTTTGGGGTACCACAAGCCTATGCTAGGAGTGTGCTTGAGATATCGAAGGATCCTATTCACAGCCGAAAGGTGTGATTCCTTAGGGTTAGCTTGAAAACGGGCACACAAGCACACACTAAACATTATATCGGGCCTAGATGCGGTAAGGTAAAGCAAAGACCCTATCATAGAACGATAGAGAGATTGGTCAACTGGTTTACCGTCCACATCCAAGTCGAGATGCCCATTTGTAGCCATGGGTGTCTTAATTGGCTTGCATTCATCCATCTTGAATTTCTTCAAGATATCTTTAGTATATTTTTCTTGATAGATGAATGTCCCTTCCTTCATTTGTTTGATTTGAAAACCAAGGAAGAAAGTCAATTCGCCAATCATGGACATCTCGAATTCCCTAGACATCATGGTAGCAAACTCATGGCTTAGTAAATCATTAGTTGAGCTAAAGATAATATCGTCAACATAAATTTGACAAATGAAAAGATCCCCGTTGACGTCTTTTGTGAACAAAGTGGTGTCCACCCTCCCGATCTTAAAGCCTTGCATGATTAGAAAGTCACGAAGCCTCTCATACCAAGCCCTTGGAGCTTGTTTGAGCCCATAGAGTGCCTTGTGCAACCTATAAACATGGTTAGGATTTCTCGGATCTTCAAACCCGGGTGGTTGCTCAACATAAACAAGTTCGTTAATAAAGCCATTTAAGAATGCACTTTTCACATCCATTTGATATAACTTAATGTTATGATGTGAAGAGTAAGCAAGAAGGATGCGGATAGCTTCAAGTCTTCTGACCGGAGCAAAAGTTTCACCAAAATCCAAACCTTCGACTTGAGAAAACCCTTTTGCCACAAGTCTTGCTTTGTTGCGTACCACCACCCCATGTTCATCTTGCTTGTTTCGAAAGACCCACTTTGTGCCGATGATGTTCTTGTCTTTTGGAGGTGCTTCAAGGACCCAAACTTCATTGCGGGTGAAATTGTTCAATTCTTCTTGCATGGCCATCACCCAATCAGAGTCCTCAAGTGCTTCCTCTATGCTAGTGGGTTCAATACAAGAAACAAACGAGTGATGTTCGCAAAATGAAGCATGTTTAGAGCGAGTTCTTACTCCTTTGGAAGGACTACCAATGATTTGACCAATTGGATGATCCTTGGAGATACGACCATGCTTCACTAGCGGCATTTGCGTGGATGCTTGTTGGGGTGGATCATGAGTGACTTGTGCTTGTGGTGGAACATTTTGCTCTTCTTGTTCTTGGACTTGGGGTGTTGGCGTTGACACATTTTCTTGAGGTAGTGGATCAACTTTATCTTGATCTTCATCCACTTGGGGTGCCGTGGAGGTGTTTGGTAAAGATGAGGTAGTTCCTCCCCCTTGATCATTGTCTTCATGCACCTCCTCCGGCTTGATATCCCCAATGGACATCTTCTTCAAGGCTTCTTCAATCTCTTCATCCCCTACATTTTCATAGCCAACAACCTCCTCTTGGGAGCCATTAGATTCATTAAACTCCACATCACATGTTTCTTCAACTAACCCGGAGGTTTGATTGAATACTCTATATGCTTTGGAGTTTGATGCATAACCAAGAAAGAAACCTTCATCACATCTACTTTCAAACTTACCAAGCCTTTTCTTCTTATAGATGAAGCATTTGCAACCGAAGACTCGAAAGTATGATATATTTGGTTTCCTCCCGGTGATGAGCTCATATGGAGTTTTCTTGAGGAGTCGGTGAGGATACACTCGGTTGGATGCATGACACGCCGTGTTGATTGCTTCCACCCAAAACTTCTCGGACGTGCCATAATCATCCAACATTGCTCTTGCAAGGGTGATGAGTGTCTTGTTCTTTCTTTCCACCACTCCATTTTGTTGAGGCGTGTAGGTGGCGGAAAACTCATGTTTGACTCCCTCTTCATCGCACCATTCTTCAATTTTCAAATTTTTGAACTCGGTGCCGTTGTCACTCCGGATCTTCACGATTGGGGAATTGTATTCCCTTTGAGCTTTTCTTGCAAATGTCTTGAAGATCTCCGGAGTTTCACCCTTATCGCCTAGAAACATGACCCAAGTGTAGCGTGAAAAATCATCAACAATTACTAGGCAATAGAGGTTACCACCAATGCTCTTGTATGAAGTTGGACCAAAGAGATCCATGTGTAGTAGCTCGAGCGGCTTGGAGGTAGACAACATCGTCTTGATAGGATGATGTGTTGCAACTTGCTTCCCGGCTTGACATGCTTTGCATAGCTTGTTCTTTTCAAAAGTGACGTCCTTTACGCCGGTGATCATCCCTCTCTTGTGGGCTTTCTTAAGGTTGCTCATGCCAATATGAGCAATTCTTCTATGCCAAAGCCACCCAAGAGACGACTTGGTGAAGAGGAAAGTCATGGTGCTTGTTTGCTTTGAAGAGAAATCCACCAAATAGATGTTGCCATGCCTAAACCCCGTGAATACCAATGACTTGTCTTTTTCATGAGTCACTACAACACCATTCTTGTCAAAGGTACACATTAGTCCAAGATCACATAATTGAGCAATAGAAATAAGATTAAAACTAAGTGCTTCTACAAACAAGACATTTGAAATGGATAAATCTTTTGAAATTGCAATTCTACCCAAACCTAAGACTTTCCCCTTTGAGTTATCACCATAGGTGACATGTTCATGATCGCCGGGGTCTTCAAGAGAGGTGAACATGCTATCATTGCCGGTCATGTGTTGAGAGCAACCGCTATCAAGTACCCAATGTTTTCCACCGGCTTTGTAGTTCACCTACACACATGAGAATTCATTTTTGAGTTTTAGGAACCCAAACAAGCTTTGGGCCTTGCACATGTATGACAAGAGCTTTTGGGACCCAAAGTTGCTTGGGGAGCTTCTTCTTCGACTCCTTAGCAATTTTGCCAATGAACTTGGCCTTCACCTTGCCCTTCACTTTACTCAAGAGAAAATGGTTATTTTGGAACATTGATGAGTAATTCTTGGGTAAGTTAGGAAGAGGACGTGATGGCAAAGTGCACTCCCTAGTGTGGTGCCCGATGACTTGGCAATGTTGGCAATATGAACCAACTTTCTTGATGAAGCTTGTCTTGATCTCCGGAGAAGGAGTTGTAGCCATGTTTGGCTCCGGAAATGAACCAAGACCTCTCTTGCCATAGTCACGGGCATTGTTGAAGAGAATCTCCTTGTGGATGTATTCTCCTCTTGAGAGTTTCTCCACACTACTCTTGAGGCTTGCCACTTGATCCGTCAATTCCTTTTCCCTAGAAGAAACAAGCTTGGGCACAACATTAGTGGCATATGCATCAATGAGTAGGTCATCACATGAAGTAGAAGCATTGACCTTTTCATGAGCAAATTTCTCAAGACTTGGGTCAATAACTTCATAAGCAAATTCAAGTTCTTGATACTTGTGAGCCAACTCCCTATGCTCTTGTTTGAGCTTTTTGTGGCTTTCTTCAACTTGCTTAGCAAGTACAAGTGACTCATTGTGCTTTTTGAGCAAGTCATTGTACTTACCAAGTGAGTCGGAGTGGGCAAGCTCTAACTTGGCATGAGTGCTCTCAAGAATTTTGACTTTGCCCTTTTCCCTCTTGATGACGGATGTATACTCATTGATGAGGTTAGTGAATTCATTAGGATCAAGCTCTTCATCACTATCATCTTCACTATCTACCTCACATACCTTGGTGTTACCTTTTGCCATGAGGCACATAGGAGGCAGAGGTAGAGGTGGTTCTTCATTGGTAAGGGCGATGGTGACGATGTCTTCTTCATCACTTGAGTCTTCGCTTGATGAAACATCGGTCACCCACTCTTGTTTTTCCACCAAGAAACTTTTCTTGGTGTGCCCTTTCTTCTTTGGGAAGAGCTTGGTCTTCTTGTCATGGGTCTTCTTCTTCCCAAATCTCTTATTTTTGTTCTTCCTTTCCTCTTCTTCATCATCGCTTGAATCATGGCGATGCTGCTCTTGTTGTCCTTGTTTCTTTATCCGGCTTGGGGCAATTTGGACGGATGTGCCCTTTTTCGCCACAATTGTAGCAAATCTTGTTCTTGACATCCATTGGCCGGAACATTCCCTTTTTGGAGTCAAAGTTGAAACCCTTCTTATGATCTTCTCATTCAAGCGTGTGAACTTTCTCATCATGAGAGCAAGTTCCCCATCATCTTCAACATCGGATGAGCTTTCATGATGATCATCTTCTTCATTGCTTGAGCTTGAATCTTGCTTGATCATCTTGAGCTTGCGGGATTTGTTTGTCTTGGTCTTTAGAGCAATTGATTTGCTTGAAGTTGGCTCTTCGGACATACCAAGAATGCTCATTTCATGAGCGCGAATTTCCCCCACAAGTTCTCCTACTTCCATTGTGTCAAGATCCTCCTTTTGAAGCATAGCATTGATGATGTTATACTTGGGCTTCGGGAGGAGCATGAGGATCTGCGATTGATGGAGGCACTGTCAATTTTGGATATTTCAAGTGCATTAATGTCCTTGACAATGACATTCAAGCGAGAATACATATCATTGCAATTTTCATGAGCTAGCATTTTAAAAGAATCATACTTAGCTCTAAACAAGTGATATTTTTGCTCACGAACTTTGGTGGAACCTTCATGAATTTCAATGAGCTCCTTCCAAATATCACTTGCTAAGTCCATGCCATTTACTCTAGCAAAGACTTCCTCACTAATAGCTTCGAAAATTGCATTTCTAGCTTTAGCATTCCATTTTAATTGTTCGATGGTGGGAGTTCCGGTGAACCCGACTTTAGTTGCCGACCACACTCGGGGGCAATCGCATCAAGGTATGCGGCCATGCGAACTTTCCAATAGGCAAAGTTCTTGCCCTCGAGTGAGGCGGCGAACCACCCATCTTGGCCATAGCTCTAGCGGTGAAGCCTAATGATCCAAATGAGCAACGAGCTCTGATACCAATTGAAAGGATCGATGGACCAAGAGGGGGGTGAATTGGGCCTTTTTAATTTCTAAAACAAGGTAAAGCAACCTTAACCTATGCAAAGCTAGAAAGGCACCAATTCACCAACCGGGTAACTAAACAACCTATGCAAGCTAGAAAGATAAAAAGAGGTAAAGCCTAGCAAGGTAGAGCAAAGTGATGATCCCTAAATCAAGCACATGAAAATATTGCAAGAAAGATAATGCTTGAATAAGTAAAATGGACAAGGGACAACCGGATTTTTCCCGTGGTATCGATGTGTTGGCACACACCCCTAATCCACGTTGTGACACTCACAAAGAGTATTGTCACCTCCCAAGTCACCAAGACGAGGGCGCTCACTAAGATCTCGTTCACCATCCCGGTGTGGTGGAGATCAAGCCACGTACAATCTTCTTCTCCGGGCTTCCACAATCCTTGGCAAGCTCCGCGAGAATCACCTCGATCCCAAGATCGCCTAGGTGATGCCAATCACCAAGAGTAACAAGCTAAGGCCTTCACTTGAGCAAGACCGATCACCAAGAACGGATGCACACAAGCTTCTCTCTACTCAAGTCCTTAATCTTGCTTCTTGAATGATTGAATGAACAAGTATGTGAAATGATGAAGCTCAAGGTGGCTCTTGACTATAGTATGAGTGTTTGGATGTTGCCTGGTGTCAAGAGTGGTAGAATGACCCATTGGAGGGGTATATATAGGCTGCTCACACGAATAGAGCCGTTGGAGAAAAAGCTGCCAGAAGACTGCGTGCCAGTTAATCCGACGTACCTCCAATAGTCATCGTCGGTTTAACCGGTGAATGTAAACTACCCCATCTGAAAACTAGCCGTTACAGCTTGGGCAGATTAACCGACGTATCATCGGTTTAACCGGTGAGTGTTGTCATCCATTGATCAACTGAAAGACCGAGTCTCTGGACAACTGCACCGACGTCTCATTTCAAATATCGTCGGTTTAACCGGTGAGTGTAGTTGTCCACTGATCAACTGAAAAACCAAGTCTCTGGACAACTGCACCGACGTCCAATTTCAAACATCGTCGGTTTAACCGGTGTATTGACTTGTCCAGACTCTGCTGACCAAGTTTAACCGACGTATAGAAAAGTTGAGGCGTCGGTTAAACCGGTGTTAAGGATTTTTCCTGATTTTTACCTTTTCTGACTTGAGTCTTGAATGTAATCCAATTATTCTTGAGATATAAGTTGAGAACCACTTATTGAGCTTCTAGAAACCTGAGTAACCATTGTGTGCATCCATTTTCAAATGACCATGTCCATGCTCAAGTTACTTGGCCTAAAAACCCCTCTTAATAGTGCGATCACTACAAAACTATAAAACCTATACTAACCTAAGTGTCCTTCTCAACCTTATGACACTTAGGACTAGAAAGATCCTTAGTCTTGACATATTATTGAGTTGAATGCCGAGATCGCCTTTTTGAATAATGAAAATTAGGGGCCTCTTTTGACATATGACCAAATGAGTGATAATGATCTATAATGCTGCACAAACTCATTAGTCACAATAATGGTTTGTCATTAATCACTGAAACATACCTTGAGGCCTAGATGCTTACACATGCGATATATGATGGTAAAGATTTGATGGTCAAGATGGGCAAATTAGTTTAGTAAATTTAAAAACCTCTTTTT